>NC_134087.1:208122515-208423358 GCF_000715075.1 Nicotiana tabacum | reverse complement strand
ATTTTAAAGAAATTTAGAAAATTGCAATCAAGTAATTAGCACCAGTTACCTTAAAATTTTGAAATATAACCAAAAAAAAATAAAAAAATAGTACTAATTGCAACCAAGTTAGCACCGGTTGGGTTAAAATTGAAATATTCTTCGACATATAAACACATGTTCAAGTCTTTTGAAATGAGACTAATCATTTACAGTCTACATTTATTGTTTTATTCAAATAAGAAAACAATTTATATAAGGTAGTATATTAATCGATAAAAAGCAAAATTTTAATTGTGTTTCAAGTCATAAATACGAGGAAAATAATTAAATTTATAATTTTGTCCAACGTAAAATAAGTTTTAAAAGGTAAAAAGGTGAAAGACATTTTGCTTAGGGCCTTTGGTGCTTTTAATATAATATATTAATTAATATAGATAAACTACTTAAGTTTTTTCAAAAATTTAGTGAAACCTCCAAAGCAATAATGAATTATTCGACTACAATATATACAAGCCTTGAAAATACTTATTATTTACAATTACTACTTTATTACTCATTTTTTATTACCTATTCCGAAAATAATTTGATTCACGTAATCAAAGCATCCAGTTATCCAAATGTTACAATATTAATCAAGAATATACAACAACATACCTGGATGGATTTAGGATACGAATATCCACGGGTTTGTTTCCGTTATCTTCTTCGAACTTGTGAAGGAAAAGAGGCTGAAGAAACTAATCAAGAATATAAAAGTAAAAAAAAAAAAGAAAAAAAAAAGTAAAAGCAAGCCAAAGAATTGCAATTGACGAGTATAACTTTAATTTGTGAAATGAAAGACGAGTGTAACTTAAATAAATATATGCTTAAGCTTCATATATAAGCAATTATTGAAAGTTCATTCTAGCATATAATGTTTATACTCACCTGGATGATTTTAGGATACGAATATCCAGGGGTTTGTTTCCGATGTCTTCTTGTTCTTGTTGAATTTGTGCAGCAGAAGCCTCGAGTTTTGGCATACATTCGTATAACTCAATTAGTTGCAGTGAGTTGATATATGCAAACTCAATGGGTATCTCTGCCAAGAAATAGCAAGATCGAAGAACAAGGCATTCAAGGGCAGGGAAATTGTCATCTGTGGCTTTCCAGTACCTGAGACATGTACTATCAATTAGCAAAAGCTTCAACTGAGTAAAACCCCCAGCAACTGTATTCCATTCATTGTCATTCATAACACTTAGCACCTTTAGCACCTCAAGGTTAGGCAATTCACTTAAAATGTTTATGTCCTCCCACCTTAGACAAGTTCCATTCAACCTTAACTTCTTGAGCGTTGCTGGAAAAGCTTTTGCACTTGGAATAGTCGCATCTCCAAACTTCCACGTGCTAAGAAAATAAAACCTCAAATTTTCAAGTTGATGTAGATGGACAAGATTGTCGAAAAGTCTAGAATCTTCACAGCCATCTTTATCTCCAAAAATTTCTAACTTTTTAACATTTCGAATCCCTGGAAAAACCTCCTTTGTGCAACTAAATGCATCCAACCAATAAATAGTTTGTACATTTGAAAGGACCAAGTACGTCCCCTCTTCCTCAGCAGATACACTTGGAGGATTTGGTAAATAAAATGAATTCAGTTTGAGATGCCTTAATTGCATTAGTTCCCAAATTTGCTCCGGAAACACTATACATTCCGAACTAGACCCTTCAAATATGAGTGTGTGCAGATTCCATAACCTGCAAATTTCTGGAGGTATGTCAATGAAACGCCCGGACAACGCTAGGTACCTCAACCAAATGAGGCATAGTATTTGTGAAGGGAATGACTCCAACTCTATGGGACTCAAGTCCAAGGTTCTGAGTAATTTGAAACGAATAATCTCTGATTCCAGAGTAAAATTTGGTAAAGGACAATAATTGGAAAGAGAGATAATAGAACGAGTTCGTTTCAAGAAATAATTGCTATCATCGACATCATCATCTCTCTGACCCCTTATCAAATGATGCAGTTCAGGGGTAAGAAGGGCCCTATAGTAACCACAGTGAATATCATCATGTTCAGTCCATCGTTTACAGGGCCCTATTTTATGCCTGCTAAGATGACGATATTTTGGAGGAACAGGATTTGGTTCATCATCAAGTTCAAGTACAATGTCGTGACTTTGAGCTATTTCATCCGAACCATCATCTTCATCCAAATCGAGGTAATGAAATACAATATCATTCATGATAAAATTTTGGCTTTGAGCTTCTCTCAAGCATAGCTCATATATTAGATCATGAACCTTATATGATTTAATTTCTGTTTCATCCCAGTTTTTCTCACAGACAAGAATGAGACACCTGTCGACAAGATCTTTTAAACACTTCTCAGCCTCCCCTTCAAAGTCTTTTTCCAACTTCAAAAACCCCTCAGCTATCCATAATCTCACCAACCTCTTCACCGAAATCTCTGTCTTCTGGAAAAGCTCCAAAATACAGAAGGCATGCTTTTAGGTTACTGGTCAAGTGATTGTAACTCAACCCAAGCACGTGTAAACATTGTTTATCAGGATCATTTGTGACAAACGACATGACATCTTGAGCAACATTTTCCCAATCTTCTATTGTCCTTTCAGATTTGGATAGAATCCCAGCAACCACAACAATGGTTAGCGGTAACCCTTGGCATTTGTCGACAATTTGCTTCCCAATAGTCTCATATTCAGATGGCAATTCTTCACTTGCAAACGCCGCACTTTTGAAAAGGTTCCAACTCTCATATGGATCCATGAAACTCATCTGTAAAGAAAAATTCTCTGTACCAGCATAACAAGCTACATCAGTGTCACGGGTAGTC
Source organism: Nicotiana tabacum (assembly GCF_000715075.1). NCBI lineage: Eukaryota > Viridiplantae > Streptophyta > Magnoliopsida > Solanales > Solanaceae > Nicotiana > Nicotiana tabacum. Next base: position 208,420,534 of record NC_134087.1, on the reverse strand, counting down.
AACAATACTCTGCTCTCATTGTTTTCACTTGGAAAGCATTGTCTCACGTCATCCCATGCTTTACTGCTCCACATGTCATCCATGACAATTAAATATCTCCTGCTTTTTAAACTCTTTTGTAGCATATCTGCTAGCTCTGCCTCATCTTCCATGTAAAATGTGTCACCCATTCTAGAACGGAGAAGGCTTAGCAGGATTTCTTTTACATTGTGATGGCTAGATACAGTAGCCCAGGCACGAACATCAAAATGAGATTGAATGGATACATCATTATAAACTTCTTTTGCTAAAGTTGTTTTACCAATGCCCCCCATCCCCAAGATCGGGATGACTTTCAGTTCACCAGAGGAGCGTCTTGTCAGATCTTCTAACAACCTTTTCCTTTGATCATCACGTCCCACCATATTCTTCTTAACATTCAAAACATCTTTTGCTGAACTTGAACCTCGAACCAAAGATTTCTTTGATGCTTGTTTGCCTTTGTGTTGAATCTTCATGGACTCTTTCTGGACATGGCTAATGTCCTCAGCTACTTGTTGTAGGCTATCACAAAACATCTCGTGTGCCCTTTCTTTCTGCATTTCATCATTTGCCATTACAGCTTCTGTTAGTCTCAGCTGAATTGTGTATTCAACAGCATTTGCAACTTCTTTTATCCGTGCTTCCAAATCTGTCATTTCCTCAGACACATTGCTTCTCTCAGAGTTCTTGAGGAAAACTTCCAGGGAACTAACTTTTTCATGAAGAGTGAGGATTTCTTCTCTGTGGTCACAAATTAGAGATTGTATTGGTGATTTCGACGTCAAGAGCAGTTCTATCGTTCTCATAAGAGAAGCAATACTAGCATAAGCCATATCTACTGTATCTGTGTCCTATGAGATTATGACCTGAAAGCTGCATGTTGCAAGAAGCAAGTGGTGTTACACATAACATGATATTTGCAAAAGGGAGGCAAAAACAGCAGATCAGATAAATTTCAGGCTTCACTTATCTCAAAGTTCTCAATCTCCTTTGCGTACTGATCTAGACTTGTATAATTAATACTATAATATTCGTAGCTTCTATAGACATTGTGTCTATTTATTTTGATGTTCAGGTCATGTATGTTGCTACACGAGTTTACACTTTTGCGGTATATAATCTTTAGACTTACTCTCTAACCCTTGAGAAGGGTATGTGCAATTTGTCATGCATCTATTGGTTTGGTGTAAATACCCGGTGTGGGTAAGTTTTTACGTAAATAGAGTAATAAACTTTGGAAGTACCTAATACCTATATTTACTGGTCATTAGTATACATGTAAACGATATTTTCATTTGTGAAATCTCTTATAACTATATGTATCCTATTCCCACTTTTTTAATATAGTTTTCCTTCACCCTCAATTTTTTAAATACTTTTGTACTGTTTCACAGGAAATTAAATGCTGTGATTCTATAATACTTTGAACATGAAGTTCTCTACTTTTCTTTAAAAAAACAAGATCAATCAATCAACTATATATGTCGCAATCCCAAACTGCTTGATTCGGCTATATGAATCCTCCGTACTCATTCTGCTCTACTTGTAACATTTTTATTTGAATACAGGTAAATAAGTTGTATATTAAGGCAAATTAGAGGCTTATAACTAGAGATTTTATAAATCTCACACTTACCTCGAAAAGTAACACCACAACTCCTAGGAAATATCAGATTAAATGTAAGTACAATAATGACAAATCTTTAATTTATAATTGTAGGTATCATCTATATGGATCTTTACTTCAATAAGGTTCTATGCTTAGCTAAATCAACTTTAATGTTTGAATACCGTAGTGATTGGACCCCATATGAGTTCCAAATTTTACCTATACAATTACAACACGGTTGACTCTGTTTGTTAGAAGAACCATCACATTAAAAATTGAAGTTGGATTAGCTAAATGAATTTGAAATCCTGAAAGTTGTATAAGTCATAGTATATATAGACTAAGATGATCAGTTAAGTGTTTTCAAACTTCTTAGTCAAAATATGGAAAAGGTATGTATCACGATAATATTGTTTATCGTGAAGGTTTTATATTTCACAATATAAAAGGTTTCAATTATTGATTTATTCCACATTGCTTAGGGCATTTCAAAAATTATTCTGCTGCCGCTCTTTAGTGGGAAATGGTAATAATATTCTGGAAAGGGCAAAAGGAAAAAGTCTAAACAGCAGCAAGTTTTAAATTTAAAATAAAAAAGACGGAATATCTCTAGTCAATGGCAAATATAGCTTTTAGAAAAAATTACTCTCTCTATCAGATGGAGCAATATTCCTACCAAATCAGGCCTATATTTTATCTTCTTATCCAAAGGCGGATCCAGGATTTTAAGAGGATGGATACACTATTATAAATAAACGGATTTAGGATTTAAATTTGATATTCAACCTTTGGCTTACTGAAACCATTACACTATTGAAATTATAGATTTACATTTTTTAGACATTTTCGTGATTTTTCCAAAATACATCTATACTCCATGTCGAAAATTTGTTAGTCGAACCAGTTAATTGGCTCTATATTACATCCTCAATTACTACTAGTTTTAATATAAGACATTTCGTTTAATTATATAAAATTTTATTATTACATAAGAAGAACAGGGATAGACTTGGGGATTTTAAAAAATAAACCAAATAAAGAAAGAAAAACAAAGAACCAAGTTCTTAATCAAAAAGCAAGATGGACAAGAAAATTAAATCCTTGACCTCACTTGGTGCAACCATTAACCATTACACCATGACTCTTTGAGCTTGGGTGCACACACATATATTTATATTATTTTAAAGTAATATAACATCTATGCATGGTTCAAGGAGGAGAGCATGGGTGCACGTGAACCTGCTTTCATCCCCGTAGATACGCCCATGTTCTAAGAAACGGATCCAGGATTTAAACTCTATGCGTTCAACCTTCCAGGTTTTTAGTAATGAACCTATTAAATTTTTAAAGTACTGGGTTATAAATTTTTGTTATAACTTTACTGGATTTTTATACATAAAATTGTGTTCTGTGTCGAAAGTACTGGGTTCACATGAATCCGGAATTCCTAAGATGCATCCGCCCCTGCCTGTTCTTATCCGGTTTGGCTCACTTTGTATATAACTTGATTTTTTTCATTCCTTGGCCCAATATTAAAGACTCGCTTCTATTTTGAAAATTTGAGTAGGATCTTCGAACTCGAAGAACACCGAAGCTTCATTATTAAAATCCTTATTGCTGGATTAGAAGAGTGGATCGAAATTCATGGTTAAAGTAGCTATTGGATCTACGAGTTTTGTTGGGTTTACTGATATTTTGAGGTACATTTCATTGCTGAAAACGTAAGGCGAACACCGAAGAAATTAGAAAACCTCCATTGTTGGAGTTCAAGTTTCTCAAATCTGAAGTGAGTAAATTTTACAAATTTTTGTGCAATATGAGTATGACTTTAATAGTAACCCATGAAATTTTCTCTAGTTTTTACTATTCTTTGTGATGAAAAACTTTCTAAAGTACATCGACAACAAATATAGTATTAATATCGACATAATATTACAAAATTTATGCCACATAATGCACCTTAAGTTCTCTTTAGGGGCACTTTCAATCAGTAATATTCAGAAATGGAACTATATGTGAAACTCCTGGCCAAATTAAATCTCCAAATAGAAATCAGTGTTTTTAAAGACGAAAAGCGCAAAAAAGATTTAAGGTCTATTGGGGCTTTAAGCGCAAAGCGCAAATAAAACAGGGGCTTTAATGAAGAAAGGCGCAAATGGAGAAAAACTACACATATGTATGTGCAGTCCAAGACTAATATGTATAAGCATGAATGCCTTATATATGGACAAAGAAATTGAAGAAAATTTACGATAAAGTGAAATATCAATTGTTTAGTATCGCATCTTCAGGATTACGCTCATTTGCAAAGAAAAGTATGCCTTAGAACCTTGATAACAACACTGAAGCGCCCGCTAAGCGAAGCGAAGCGCTCAACATGTTTTGAGCCTCGCTTTAGGGCTTAAGCGCTATGCTTTCCTCAACCGAGGATCTATTGGAAACAGCCTCTCTATCCTCACAAGATAGGGATAAGGTCTGCGTACGCACTACCCTCCCCAGACCCCGCGGTGTGGGATCAGACTGGGTATGTTGTTGTTGTTCAAGGCTTAAGCGCGCTTTAAGCTCGCCTTTGATAACACCGATAGAAATTAAGCAATAGATTCCACGTTGAAATATTAGTAAGATGCTAGCTCATGTTATATTCCAATAATGATTTGTTTTTGTTTCAGAAGTGAATTGCAAATGTTGATGTATTATTACTAATTTTTAGGTACTTTTGTCAGTAGATTAAAAGAAACAAATACATTGCAAATAAAACCATAACAATATTATAATAGACGAGCAACAGAAACTCTGTAACAGTCTCAAATCACAAATCTATTATTTTCCCGCTTTTATTTCCTGTTAACATCTTGATATAACCTTTAGGGCCTCTAAAGAAAAAAATGACTTCATTCACCAAGTTTCAATAATTCAATGACAATTTAAGCGAAGGGGAGCTTTGGAGTAACGGGTAAAGCTGCTACTATTTGACCGGGAGATCATGGGTTCTAGCCGTAGAAACAGCCTCAAGCAAGGATGCAAGATAAGGCTGCGTACAAGAGACCCTGGTTGTACGGCCCTTGAACCATAAGCATAGCGGGAGCTTAGTGCAGGGGCTGCCCTTTTAACGACCATTTAAGCATTGAACTTGTACTATATATATGATATATAGTGCAAGGAGATAAAACATTAAACAAGAGTAATTAAGGGCAACTAACCTTTCAATGGCAGATCAGCAATACAGGAGAGTTGGGAAGCAGCAAAAATCACTGCAACAAATATACACAATTAATATAATGAATATCAACAAACAAATGGGTAAAGCACACTAAAAATACAGTGTGTAACCAACATAAAATCAAGAGAACAAGGAATTGAGAAAACAAAGGAAAATAACGTACCTTTAAAGGGCTGCAATGGTTTAGGCAACCAAGTTACCAAGTGAATTCTATATAAAGAACAAAAGAGTTGTCTTTTATGTGAATTTCATGACAACTTCAATTAGGGAATATAATATTATACCAAATGGGCATAATTTATTATAAGCCATGTTGGTTATACGTAAAGGCAGATCCACAAGTTGAAATTTATGGATTCCTACAGCGGCCTCAAATTAATATATAATAATAGGTCAATTCAAAGTCATATTTTTATAGATATCTAATAGATTTCTCAAAACATATACAAGGTCTCGGTAAAAGCTATTGAGTTCACATGTAACCCATAGGTTTCATATAGTTCCGCCTCTGATTATATAGCACCTTCACATTAGCTGGTCTATGAGGATTGGAGATTAATAAATCAAAGAAAGATGTGAGATAACAAAGAAGATGGCATACCTCTGAGTTGCTAAAATCGTGTCTACGTTCATGTTACCATCAAGTAAATTTTATACAAGGAAAGAAAGACTTGACTTTGTTAAATGGGATGACAACTTCAATCAAGAAATATAATATTTATGAGCCACATGGGTGTTAGTATTTTATAAACCAGGTTGGCATGTTATCACCAAGTGATTCTATATAAAAAAGAAAGACTTGACTTAATAAAATAGGTGACAACTTAAGGATTTACAATATTAGACCACATGAGTGTTAATATATGAAGTGGAGCCTTGGTACAACGGTAAAGTTGTCTTCGTATGACCTATAGGTTACGGGTTTGAGTTGTGGAAGCATTTACTAATGGTTGCATTAGGATAGACCATCTACATCACACCCCCTGAGGTGCGGTCTTTCCTAGACCATGCGTAAATCCAGGATACCTTGTGCATCAGGCTGCCTTTATGAGTGCTAATGTATATTATAAATTTAACTCTCGGGTTGCTGATAGGGAAATTATATTAGCTAAGAAATGTCTTCCCTTGTAACCAAAATATTTTAGAGTGAAAAGAAGAAAATTCAATATATAGTAAGAAACAGTGGACTTCATAGAAATGAATTTTCATCTTGGGAAGGGTGTTAATCTATATATAATATTTTAGAGTGAGGATTGTACAATACTATAATATAAGAAACCATGATAGTTAGCAACCACTGGATTAATTAATTAGCTGGTATACCAGAAAGTCTGTACCCACATTAGATTAATAAATTTTGATGGCTAACTAAAGATTATGTAAGCAAATGTGGTGTCCAATATTATTCAAAACTTTTTATTTATTTTTCTTTCAAGAATTCTTTACTAATGTTTTCTACTCTTTTTCAAAGAAATAACTATAGCCCCTATAGCAGAACACTAGAACAGCAATTTCTTCCCAACCTCCTTTTTTATTCTTTTTCTTTTATGATTCCCTACCTCCAATCCTCACCCAATCACCCTTACACTACGACAACTCTGAAGCCAAGGAAGGCAATTTGACAATATATGATACAACAAATATGTGAAATATTGAGTGAGAATTGAGTAGTAATAGAAAAAATTAAAAAAAAAAAAGAAAAATGTTCAAATTCACCTGAACAATCGGATTACCTTGAGCTCCATCAAGCACAGTTTGTTAATCAAAATTGCACTTAAAGTGGCACGTGATACAAGCCATTTTCCAGCAAGCATCATCTTTTCCGGAGGGAGATGTGGGAGTTTTTCGCCGGAGCGAGATCCATCGCCAGAGGCGGCGGAGTTGTTCGCCGGATCTAGATCCATCGCCAGAGGGGCGGTCGAGGTGGAGGAGTTGTTCGCCGGAGCGGGACATCCGACCACGTCGGTAGATCGGCGATGGAGGTGTGAGGCATTCGTGCAGGTGTTGCGTTTGGAGTGTTTAGTTTTTCTATTTCTTTTTTGTTTTTTGTTTTCCACATCTCAGCAAAAAGTAATTTCACGAATGGTTATTTTATTTTTACTTTATTGCGTTAAAATTGCTAAACAAAATACTTTTAAAAACAGGACACTGTTATAAATATATTATATTATGGATGTTCATTTAGTACTCTGTTGTAAATAAGTTTCCTGAAGAAGCTTATCCATATGGGACTCCACCGTAAATATGTTTATCTATTTAGTACTCTATTGGAAATAAGCTTCGTGAAGAAGCTTATCACTTCGGTACCCGGTTATGGATAAACATTATCTCCTATAGAAGATTATCCATATCAGGTATAATAAGTTTATCCTTTCGGTGCCCGATTATGGATAAACATTACCCCGGTAGAAGATTATCCATACCGGGTATAATAAGCTTATCATTTCAGTACCCAGTTATGGATAAACATTATCCCCGGTAGAAAATTATCCATACCGGGTATAATAAGCTTATCCTTTCAGTACCCAGTTATGGATAAACACTACCCCGGTAGAAGATTATCCATATCGGATATAATAAGTTTATCCTTTCAGTACTCCGTTATGGATAAACATTGCTCTCAGTAGAAGATTATCCATATCTGGTATTGTAGCAGCTTCCTTTCTTCTATAAATAGAAGAGATTTCAGTTCATTATGTACGTCAGTTTGAATTCAAATAATATATCAGTTTCTCTCTATAGTTGTCTTTAATTTACAGTCTTTATTTTATAAAACGTTATCAGCACGAGACTCTGCTATCTCGAACAAATATTTTGAAAGTATCTGAGGTAAGAACTTTTTTTTCCTAAATAATGTCAAATCTTTCTAAACTTGAATTTGTAGCCCTGAATATATCGGGCAAAAGCTACATGTCTTGGGTGCTTGATGCTGAAATTCATCTTGATGCGATGGGTCTGGCAGACACCATCAAAGACAAAAATCAAGCATCAAACCAAGACCGTGCCAAAGCAATGATATTTCTACGCCATCACCTTGATAAGGGCCTGAAAATGAAATATCTTACTGTTAAAGATCCAGTCATACTGTGGAATAATTTGAAAGATAGATATGACCACTGAAGATGGTCGTTCTTCCACAGGCACGATATGATTGGACTCATCTAAGGCTACAAGATTTTAAATCTATCAGTGAGTATAATTCTGTTATGTTCAGAATTATTTCCCAATTGAAATTATGTGGTGATAATATTACTGATCATGATATGTTGGAGAAAACTTTCACCACTTTTCATGCCTCGAATATGCTCCTGCAACAGCAATATCGAGAGATGAGATTTAAAAAGTATTCTGAACTTATCTCACATCTTCTTATAGCAAAGCAACATAATGGGCTATTAATGAAGTCGACCTATTGGTTCTTGTCCATTCCCTGAAGTGAATGAGACGAACTTCCACCAAGCTAAACGTGGAAGAGGTTGTGGCCCCAGTCGTGATCATGGCCGTGGTCGGGGAAGAAACCCCAATCATGGTAATAATAATGCACCAAAGAAGCCTCCTCACCACCAGCAGTGGAAAAGGAAGGAACAAAAGCATGAAGCGGTGCAAGCGCCAAATGTAGAAAATGCATGCTATAGATGTGGAGGAAAAGGGCACTGGTCACGTACTTGTCGTACGCCAAAGCACCTGGTTGAGCTTTATCAAGCCTCCCTAAAGAAGACAGAGAAAAATACTGAAGCAAATTTTATTTCTGAAGATAATTTAGACTTCATGCATTTGGATGTAGCTGATTACCTCGCACTCCCAGAAGGATAAACAAGTCATGTAATCGGTGTTGAATCTGCAGAAATGTAAATATTTTAATTTTGTTGTTTGTAATAGATAGCATGGTTATGTAATTGTTGTACATAAAAAAAATTATGATTTGATAATGATGTTTACTATAATATATCTTATTTATGTCATTTTGAAGAATATGGATAACATTATTAGATCAACTTAAACTCTAGCAGAGTTTGCAAGAAATATACAACCACCAGAAGTGGTTATATTTCATATATCTCATTGTAATTATATTTTGGTAACCACCAGAAGTGGTATATGTCTATGATCACCAGAAGTGATAATTTAGGCTTTCTATGATTACAATTGAAGATAAGCTACATAAATATTCTCTATATTAAATGCACGCCTCGATTTGCTCATGAAGTAGTAAATATTTTAAAAGAGATTGAGGCATCACAATTTGATGTGATTAATGCGCATTCAGATAATTATGTTCGATTTCCTGAAGGATGAGAACTTTAGATAATATTAATCCATTCTCTGAAGTGAATATGACAATATTAATAAATCAGGTAAATATAAACGCGCTCTTGATATGAATATATCACAATTCACCTCCAGAAGAGGTAATATAATTGAGAGAATATATACTCAATATTTCGTATTTTAAATTTGCTCCTGAAGAAGTAACACAATTGAAATTGCCTCCTGAAGTGGGAAAATATTATGAAGAGGAGTTTTCGTGTGCTTAAACAATTGTTTTACATTGTTTATTTGATTGTGATTTTCTCTCATGATACTAGCAGTGTCTGAGCAATATTTGATAGTACAAAATGTATCAACAACTCCTGAAGAGCTAATAATGTTATCCATAATAATGTATCAACAACAAAATGTATCAACAAATGTATCAACATGACACCAGTAGTGCCCGATAAATATTAGATTGTGGATAATAAATGAAGGCTCTCGAAGAGCTTATATACAAATATGTCATTCATATTATATGATTATGGTCAAAACATATGTTGTAGTAAACCTGAAGTTTACTAATACAAATGGCTATCATATTGAGACTACAAATGATTGGAAGATTGATAATCTTCATGTTTCCACAATCATAGGGGTAAAATAATATGTATGTGAGAAGTTACCCGTCTTATTCTTTAATTTGTACTATATCATGTATCACAGTAAACCAGAAATTTACTAAAGCAAAGGTTTATGCCATAGTAAACCAGAAGTTTACTAAAAGATAGCACATGACATGATAAACTTGAAATTTTCATTTGCCATTTTTAAATGAGCTATTTGAGAATTCAGATAAGCATATACTAAAGAACTAGAAGATTCTTCGGGAATTCTCATGTGTTGCTTGTTCTCATAATGAATTGATTATACCAGCTAAAGTTGGGACTATGTAACGACCCGATCGGTCGTTTTGAGCTTTTGCACTTTGATCGCCAGTTCTCGGCCATGACTTACCCCGTATAATGTATTATGACTAATGTAGATTATTGGTTTTGGTTTTCAGGAAAATTTGGAATGAATTTGAAATAACAGTCTCAGTTGAAAGGTTTGAATTTGAAAGGTTTGACCAAGAGTTAACTTATTTGTATATGAGCTTGAATCGGAATTTTTATGATTTGGTTAGCTTCGTTGGGTGATTTATGACTTAGGAGCGCAATCGGAATTAATTTTGGAGGTCTGGTGAAGAAATTAGCTCATTTTGGCGAAGTTAGTATTTTGGCGATTTCCGGTTGATAGATAAAATTTTGATCTGACGGTCAGAATGGAATTCTGAGAATTTATGTAGCTTCGTTATGTCATTTTGGACTTGTGTGCAAAATTTGAAGTCAATCGGACGTGATTTGATAGGTTTCGGCATCGGAAATAGAAGTTGGAAATTCTAAAGTTTATAAAACTTGGATTGGAGGTTGATTCATGATTTTAGCATTGTTTGATGTGATTTGAGGCCTCGAGCAAGTATGTAATGTATTTTGGGACTGGTTGGTATTATTGGTCGGGGTCCCGGGGGCCTCGGGTGTGTTTCGGATGCCCAACGGGTCATTTTTGGAAGATTTTTGCCGTTTTGAGCATAAATGTAATGATCTAAAGGTTCATTTTTAGTTTTAGAGATCCAAATTTGATTTCGAGACTTCCAGAATTTAAATCATGAATTATAGGACTGATCTGGAAATTTTGGTTTAATTTCATCAAGTCGCGATTCGGTTTTTGACGTGAAATGTGAGTTAATTGTTTAACGAGCGAAATGGGTATTGAACTGGAAAAATGAGCTCCGAATTGGGTTTCGATTAAAGGGTTGTGTTCTTATTATTATTTGTGACTTATAGGAACAAGAATCGTCTAATTCCGAGTTCGTATGATGGAGTTAGAGCCATTTTAGTGAAAAATGGTTGTGCTGCAAATTTCTTAAAAAGCTGCTGTATTTTCTGCAGTAGTGAACAGTACCCGCGCGTGAACAGTAACCGCACGGGTGAACAGTGAACAATGACCTCACGCGCATGAACAGTGCACCGCGTGAACAGTACCGAAAATTTCTGGACAGATTTAATGTCCAGCAGTCCGAGTTTGGTCTTTTTTTTTACTTCCAAGCTCGGATTTTGGGCGATTTTTTGCAAGAAATCTTGGGAAATCTTGAGGTAAGTCACTTGTGATTATTTCTACTCCATAATATTGAATTATCATCGAATAATCTGACTAGATTACATATTTTTGAGGAGTAAATTGAAGATTTAGGCCTAGGGATTTGAAAATAAGATTTGAAGATTTGAGGGGTCATTTGAACTCCGATTTTAATAAAATTTTATATGTTCGCTCCTGAGCGCTGACTCTTTCCAGACCAGGCGGTGGCTAGGAGTAACGAGGTAGCTGTTGACGTCCGCAACCCCGTTTTCTCCCTTATCTTTGTTATTTATGATAATTCCAGACTTTGTAAAATATTAGTAAACTCTGTAGTAGCTCATGACTTGTGACACCCTGATTTCGGGCTGAGTTGGGAGGGTTTTCCTTGTTCTATCACGTTTATTTTGCATTTAAGATTATATTGCCCATGATTTAAACTTATTCCTGCTAAGTAATTATAAAGAGATGTACTGTTTTGTTGATTGGCTGGCCTTGTCCTCACGAGAGGCACCATCACGACCAGATTGGGATTTTGGGTCGTGACAAGTTGGTATCAGAGCCTAGGTTACTAGGTCTCGCGAGTCATGAGCTGGTTTAGTAGAGTCTCGTGGATTGGTACGGAGACGTCTGTATTTATCCTCGAGAGGCTGCAGAACCTTTAGAAAAACTTCACATTCTTGAATTCTTATCGTGCGTCCTTGATTCATCTTGAAAAGAATCTTTTGAAATTCCTTCCACGCGTTCGTATGCGCGCATGAGCGCTCAGTATCAGATGTGCCTTGATGGCTTGTAATTCCCCGATCGAGGGGCGAGATGCGATCTCTATAAATTGATGTTGGGTCAGTCTGAAAGACTTGAGGCTGGATCTTGCCTATGGCTTGAGCACTGAGGTGTTGATTGTGCAAGCAAGTGTTTTGAACCTTTATGTTCGGTATTGTCCCTATTAGTAGGAATCATGGCTGGATAGCTACGTGAGGAGTATGATAGTACTGCGAGATGTATCTATATGACTTGGAAGTGACGAGGGAGGTCTACTGGATGATAGATGAACTATTGAGTGTATGATTTCCATTGTGATAGGATGTGTAGTCCCAAGTTATGGGTGCGTGAAGAATCTTTTTATGTCTCATATTTGGAGTGAAGTAAATTTCATGTTACAGTATTAGTTTAGACTCAGGAAGATTAAGTGATTGTGTAATGTCTATGGCAGTGGAAGGTATACAAAAAAATATTAACTAAAGGTAAAGCTAGTGGGTAATTGGCTTATGAGGGGAATCTATTTGTCATACTAGTTAGATAAGTCTGGGAGCTGAGATCGCTTCTGTAAATGTATTATGACGAAATCGTTGAGTCAAGGAGACCACCTTGAGGGTCGAAAACATTAAAGAAAGAATATGTTCTTACTCGGTTGAATAGCCCAATAATGGAGGATTGAAAGGTATTTTCTATGTGTTATGATTCAAATAGGTGCAACGCATGTCCATGTATCAATTTTGATAATATAATACATGTAATATTGAGATTAATGTTGTTGATATACATTTTGATGCTTTGTCAAGTTGTGGACGTGTTGTTAGGATGGTTTTGGTGATTTCGTGGCGGGTGGATAGGCCCAATTACAAAGGAAACTCTGCCGAAATTTTTGAAAAATTTGGGACTTAGTAAAAAAATTTGTCGCCTAAAGAGTGGGCTTAACTGTTGTGTGAGTGAATGCAAAAATTGCAGAAGAGTTAAAATTTTCGATGATTCGTGTTTCCACAAGCTTATGAAGGAGTGAGTTTAATCTCACCATGGTATTACAGCAGCAATAGAGTATATGTGTTGTGATCTATGGCTTCGAGCCAAGTTGGGGAGCTTGCTATTGGTTAGCGGATTGTACGGTTATGTACTATGTTAGTTCCGATTTAATGCATGCTGGTGAATCGGTTCTGGTTGTGGATATTAGGCCGAGAATGGCACGAGTGAAGGAAATTTTTTGACAATATGTCATGAGCTCGGATGAGTAGGAGATAAGTTTCGATGTTTACGGTAAGTTGGAATTGTCTTCAGCATCACCTAAGATCGGTGTTTTGTAAAAAGGGTTTTGCGTCCTGGTTAATGACTCTTGATCGCTCTTTAGCGTTAGTGCGATCGATGGTTTGGAGGTACGCTCCAGATATTGTTGTGGTAGGTTGTGGGAGTGTGTCCCACGGGAAGATTGTATAAGTGTGGCATGTGATCACTTGATTGATTAAAGATGTAAACCAAGTATGAAGTTTGTGATGGTGTCGTTAAATTAAAGATTCATGCCTAGAGGGCACTTAGCATATTGGGTTGTGAACTGGGGAAGATTACCCCGATTGTGATGGTTATTCTTGTGTGTTATGAGAAAAATGGGAGTTATTATGGATCTTTAAAAGGTTATCAGACTAGTTCAGTGTGATCAGAATCGGCTTGAAGTCGATAGATAGATGTAATGTGAATAATGGCTCTATATCAGGCCAGATGTGTGCATTTTAGTAACAAGGTCCTCATGGAGGAGTAGTTAGGTTGATGTTTCATTGTCAGATATTTCGCGTAGTGTTACATTGCGCCGTGTGAGTTGTGAGATGACTTGAGAAATTGCTATGTGTTGAGAATCTGTGTAGGAATGACGTTATATGAGCATCTTGGCTCTTGAAATTCAGATTGTACATCGCACCTCAGTTGTGCTTGAGTTTTGTAGCTTATAACGCTATATGTCCCTCAGAGATATTATTATGCACTTAGCATGCTTACGACCGATACTCGGTATTTTGTTGTAATGAGCAAATTTGGCTCGATGTGCATCTCCTTATGTGAGATCTATGTGTGGATCGGGTGGCATGCCGCCATGGGTATGTTATCTGGATCGGGTTGCACGCCGCAACAGTGTGATGTTGAGTATAGTTTTCTATATGCTATTTTGTATGCCTTGCTTCCTGTTTTCTAAGGAAAGTCTGTATCAGTGCGTGAGATTGGTAATTCCTTCCAAAGTTCGTTTTTTGTATCGCATTTGAATTGGTAGCTTATTGGCATATTAGGGCATCATATGCGGCTTTTGATTATGTCTGGGTGGATTATTGCCTGAGCAGTTCGTAATGGGTGAGACGAGATCATTGAATTCGAGATCAGCGCAATCTAAGTATATGAAGTAAATTAAGGGGCTAAGACCATTGTTTGGTTCATAATAAGGTGATAGTTCTTGCCAGAAGTATAGACCCAATGAATTGTTGATTCGGCGATGTTATGAATTTATATAGATCTCATCTGTCGTGTCGGTATTGTAAGAATTTGAACAAGACATATGTATGGCATGCAGAGCATGGGATGTGTAATGATTTTTCTTCTAGATGGGATTAATGGAAGTTCTTGACTAGTGGAGTACGTAAACGTTCATGGTTCGGAAGGGAGTTGAAGTCCTCATGTTACCTTAGGATGATGTGGTATATGCGATATGCGGTGAAGGATTGAGATTTGCGTGTGTAAGGTTATGGTACAGTTCTGAATAGAAATTCATAACATTCATAGGCAGTACGAGCAGCTTTAGGTAATTAGAGAAATGAGCTTCAGATGATTAGGGTGAATGATCTTCAGATGATTAAGGAAATTGTATTTCTAATCATAGTGATTTGTAGAGGGTATATGTTTCAGAAAAAAGGCCAATGTGATTAAGTTGATGGCACTTCAATAGTATTGCGGCACTTTAGGGCTGGATCGACTGCTGATATTCGAGTTGCTTGTATGGCACATGGAAATCTTAGAGTATTTATCGTGGGATGAAGAGTTTTCTATCGGTATTCGGGAGTTGTGTGCAACGTCTATAATTAGAAGTTATCATTACGAGTGTTTGAGTTATGTGGAATATGAAGTGATTGCACCTAAGACTGCAAGTATGGGTGATTACAACTTGTTCAGGTTTATTCTGAAAATACATGTGAAATTCTGATCTTGTGAATCATTTCAGGAGTGGAATGTGGTTCAAAGACTTATGGGCTAGGTTGGAATATGGAAATGCAGTTTCATTGTGCTATCAGACCTATATGAGATAGTGTGACATGGGATCACCCCCGGGTATATGCATGGTAAGGTCATTCAACTACGAGTTGGCTTTTAGAACAACTCTGAGTACGTTCGAGGACGAACGTGTGTTTAAGTGGGGGAGAATGTAACAACCCGACCGGTCGTTTTGAGCTTTTGCACTTTGATCGCCAGTTCTCGGGCATGACTTGCCCCGTGTAATGTATTATGACTAATGTAGATTGTTAGTTTTGGTTTTCAGGAAAATTTGGAATGAATTTGAAAGAACGGTCTCAGTTGAAAGCTTTGAATTTGAAAGGTTTGACCAAGAGTTGACTTATTTGTATATGATCTCGGATCAGAATTTTTATGATTTGGTTAGCTTCGTTGGGTGATTTATGACTTAGGAGCGCAATCGGAATTAATTTTGGAGGTCCGGTGAAGAAATTAGCTCATTTTGGCGAAGTTAGTATTTTGGCGATTTCCGGTTGATAGGTGAAATTTTGATCCGAGGGTCGGAATGGAATTCCGAGAATTTATGTAGCTTTGTTATGTCATTTTGGCATTTGTGCAAAATTTGAAGTCAATCGGACGTGATTTGATAGGTTTCGGCATCTGAAATAGAAGTTGGAAATTCTAAAGTTCATAAAACTTGGATTGGAGGTTGATTCATGATTTTAGCATTGTTTGATGTGATTTGAGGCCTCGAGCAAGTCTGTAATGTATTTTAGGACTGGTTGGTATTATTGGTCGGGGTCTCGGGGGCCTCAGATGTGTTTCGGATGCCCAACGGGTCTTTTTTGGAAGATTTTTGCCGTTTTGAGCATAAATGTAATGATCTAAAGGTTCATTTTTAGTTCTAGAGATCCAAATTTGATTTCGAGACTTCCAGAATTTAAATCATGAATTATAGGACTGATCTGGAAATTTTGGTTTAATTTCATCAAGTCGCGATTGGGTTTTTGACGTGAAATGTGAGTTAATTGTTTAACGAGCGAAATGGGTATTGAACTGGGAAAACGAGCTCCGAATTGAGTTTCGATTGAAGGGTTGTGTTCGTATTATTATTTGTGACTCATAGGAACAAGTATTGTCTAATTCCGAGTTTGTATGGTGGAGTTAGAGCCATTTTAGTGAAAAATGGTTGTGCTGCAAATTTCTTAAAAAGCTGCTGTATTTTCTGCAGCAGTGAACAGTACCCGCGCGTAAACAGTAACCGCGCGGGTGAATAGTGAACAATGACCTCACGCGCATGAACAGTGCCCCGCGTGAACAGTACCGAAAATTTCTCGACAGATTTAATGTCCAGCCGTCCAAGTTTGGTCATTTGTTTTAACTTCCAAGCTCGGATTTTGGGCGATATTTTGCAAGAAATCTTGAGGTAAGTCACTTGTGATTATTTTTACTCCATAATATTGAATTATCATCGAATAATCCGACTAGATTACATATTTTTGAGGAGTAAATTGAAGATTTAGGCCTAGGGATTTGAAAATAAGATTTGAAGATTTGAGGGGTCATTTGAACTCCGATTTTGGTAAATTTTATATGTACGGACTCGTGGAGAGACGAGGAATCCGATGATGTAATTTTCGTAATTTTTTGAGAAGTGGTCCCGGGGCTCGGGTTTTGCGAATTTCGATATTTTTCGAGTCTTTTCGATTGGGTTATATTCCCTTAGCCTATTGTAATGTATTCGTTGTGGTTTTGACCAGATTCGACGCGCGAAGAGGTAAATTCGAGAGGCAAGGGCATAGCGGAGTAGACGTTGGACCGTCTTGAGGTGAGTAATGATTTTAAATGATGCACTGAGGGTTTGAAACCCTGGATTGCACAACATACTGCTATGTGTCACACCTCCTTTTTACATACCCGCGAGGGTGCAGGGGAGTTTTTTCCAATTAAAGGACAATCAAAGCGGGATTGGTTTATTTATTTCAGAGTCGCCACTTGGGAGATTTAGGGTGTCCCAAGTCACCAATTTTAATCCCGAATCGAGGAAAAGAATGACTCCATATTACAGTCTGCGTACCAGAAATCTGGATAAGGAATTTTGTTAACCCGGGAGAAGGTGTTAGGCATTCCCGAGTTCCGTGGTTCTAGCACGGTCGCTCGACTGTTATATTCGGCTTGATTATCTGATTTTATACAAATGTGAACTTATGTGCCAATTTTATCTTTTAACCGCTTTTATCATTCACCGTTATTTTTATAGGACTTGCAACGTCGTGAAAACATATCTCGAACCACGTTACATCAATGCACCCGTGGTTATTGACATATCTCGACTCGGTTGAGATTTGGATTTGGGTCACATAAATGTGCACCCGAATTAAAGAGAATAAATTATTAAGACGCGCCTAAAGCAACTAACGTATTGTTATTTTGGGGAAGGCCTTAAAATTTGCTAAACGGCCTGTCCCGAATTCTAAGTATTTTAATATATATATGCATTTAGAGGGCCCCGTAGCTTCTACATTTTTTGTTTGTCGAGGCTCGTCTCATTTTATTATTAAAAGGAATTTACAACGTCATGGAAATGCATCTCGGGCCACGCCACAATCAATGTGCCCGTGACTAGAGACATATTTCGACTCCGTTGAGATTTGGATTTGGGTCACATAAATGTGCACCCGAGTTTAGGGAGATAACATTATTAAAAGCGCGCCTAAAGCAACTAGCGCATTATTATTTTGGGGTAGGGCCGTGAAATTTGCTAAACGGCCCGTCCCGGAATCTAAGTATTTAATACATATATTTTGTGAGGGCCCCGCAATTTGTCCTTTTTATTTGGCGAGGCTCGTCTTATTTTTATTTATTTATTTATTTTTTATTTATTTTGATTCATAACATTGTTGTTATTGAAAAAAGGATAAGGCTAAAATAACCACATTTCTGCTACTTTGCGAGGTCATGGGTTGTAGATCGAACTTATTTGATGAAACGAGTATTTTTCCGTGGAATTAAAATTACTACTATGATTTTAACATTTACTACCACATATGTAAACAACTATTAAGACAAGCTAAAATAATTAACACCTTTCAGAATGTGTACAAACACCTATTATGACAAATATTTGGATAACAACAATCTAAACATGAAGAAACAAAATGCCAAATAACTACTTAAAGTAACGAAACAAAGGAAAAGACGTTCACGGCCAAATTTCAATACCATACGGATTTAATTAACAGGAAATACCAATTCACAAACATCATATGTATATGTCTCGCGTGCATACTATCCGCATGAACTAGGACTGTATTTCAACAAACAATATGCATATTACTAACATCAAATATGAAGGACACGGGCAGAGATGACCTACTTGAGATTATCGTCCGATGCGTTGGACCTGCGGCGAAACCTCGGACGACAACCTCGAAGCTTCGATACTTGCCTCCGAACAGACCTCACAAACGATCTCCAAAATGGACTCAAACTAACGGGCTGGGATGCAACGACACTTTGGATGACAAAACAGAGATCGCACAACAAAATGGAACGCAGGGAACCAACTGCTGGACAGCAGCGTAAACGACCAATTATGGAGGTTCAACTGATCGTTTGGTTGTGATGTGTGGGGGACAACGCTGCTGGTGGCTCAAGCGACGAGGGTAATGGTCGTTAGGAGGAGGAGGAGTGACTATGGTTATGGGTGACGGACTGGCGGAGCTGGACGAGGTGGAGGGAGCTGGTAGCGTCGACAATGACGGATTCACGGAGGAGGAAGGCGATGGGAAGGTGACGGACTGGTGGAGTTGGTGGTTTTGGGACGTGAGGGTTTTCGGACAAGATAGTGACGGAGTTGGGAGGAGACGGGGTGGTGTTTGGACGGTGTCGAGGGAGGTTTTTTGGACAGTCCGCTAGGGTTTCTTCTTCTTCTTTTGAAGAAGAAGAAGATGAACAGTATCCCCCCTTTCAAAAATTTCAAAAGTCCTCCCTTTCCAAATTCTTTTGTCCGTGTATTAATGCCCATTTGTCCAGAAAAATGAGCCCCACGCGTGGTGGGGTTCGAGGCTTGTGTTCCCCACGCGTGGTGGGGTTCCCCGTGTATGGGATTCTGTCCGTGTTCCCCACGTGTGGCGGACTCGGATTATTATGGGCTAGGTCCGAAAATTAGGCCTAAAAGCGGGTAAGTTTGAACCCGAATATTATTCTTTTTCTCGGACCCGATTAAGGACACGACGTTGCTTAACTAGTCCTATGCAAGCAAAATAACTACCAAAAATAAGACTAATATTTAAACAAAACTATATCTTTTTTTAAATATTTTTTCAAGATTTAAAATAGCTACAAAATATTAATAAAACTATTTTTTTGTAATTTTCGTTTTTTAATAAAGACAAAATATAAAGTAATATTTTTTGTATTTTTCCAAAATTAAAATGACTACAAAACATTAATAGAATTATATTTTTTGTAATTTTCGAATTTATATAAAGTACCAAAATAAAGTACAATTTTTGTATTTTTTCAAGTTTATGAGAAATACATAAATTAAAATTTATATATGTATTTTTGTGATTTTTTCTTTTTGCAACGAAATAAAGTAAAATAGTTAAAATGGCTATATTAGACCCAATTTCACATATTCACGCTAAAAATGTGAAAATTCTCGGGGAGGGTCAAAAATCCGGTGTCTACAGCTGCCCCTTCTTTGACTGGAAACACGAAGAGTTTTCCGACAAAGAATGACTAGACATGTTTTTGACCCGACCATTACTTGGACGGACTACACTAAGGAAAGGGAGGGAATGTGACCGAGCCCTGGTATCTGAGCTGCCTACATATCCTTGGTTATACAGGAATCAGGCCACGTGTAGTTCGGAAATGAGAGAGATGGTAGAGTGTACCGAGGTGAAGAGCCGATCGAGGTGCCGTTCCGTTGAGGTTCCGGTCCGCGGTCCTGTCATTACATCAAAAATGGAAATGAGAAAGACTAACTAAACCTATCAGCTGCTAGTTACAAGGATTCCTATCTATAAGTCCTCTGAAACTTAATCTTGAGTCTTGAATGATGCTTCATACAGACTTTGGATTTGAACCTTGACACTTGCTAGTTGTAGGTGCTAGTTCTTGAGCAAACCACATCTGTTCTCCACTTCCGTACTTTGGGTTCTTTTTTTCTTTTCTTTTTTCTTTTTTTTTCTTTTTTCTTTTTTTTCTATGCTTGCGACTAGCTTTTGTTGATCATCCCAGACTATTGACCCGCATTCTTGAGGCGAGCTTCTACTATTTCTAACTTGGATTGAATGCTGGGGATTTCTGTTGCAACCTTTTGCTTTCCAGTGGGTCACTGCTTGATCTTGAAAAATGTTCCTCTGTTCTACAGGCGGACTCCTGACTTCTTCGATCTTCGACATACAACAAACTCTGTTCTACAGGCGGGTCCCTGACAACCAAAACAAACGAAACAAACAAAATTTCCTAACCAGTTTGTACTGGGAAGATTTGTGAGTCGTTAGCAAAATTGTAACCTATTTATACTACTGATGCAATGATGAGAGTAAACTAAAGACTAGACTAGGATGTGCATCTCCTACGAGTAAAACCAAAAACTCTTGCTAGCAAATGTGTCTGCTAAAATAAACCTCAATGACTCAAACTAGAAAGTGTTTCTTCTATGGTTGAATCGGAATGAGCTAAACTAGGAAGTGCGTCTCCTAAGGGTGAAAACTTGAGTGACTAGAACTAGGAAGTGCGTCTCCTATGAATAAAATCTCGATTTAGGAAGTGCGTCTCCTAAAAAAACTTGAAAGACCTTGATTAGGAAGTGCGTCTCCTACGGGTAAACTTCAAAAAACTGGACTAGGAATTGTGTCTCCTATGGTCGAACTTAGAATGAATCAAACTAGGAAGTGCATCTCCTAAGGGTGAAAACTCAATTCCGGAAGTGTGTCTCCTGAAATAAAGTATAACCTGAAAAAGCCAAACTAGGAAGTGCGTCTCCTTAAAGTAAGAGTATAACCTGAGAGAACCAGACTAGGAAGTGTGTCTCATAATAATGAAAACTTAATTCAGGAAGTGCGTCTCATGTGCATGAAATTAAACTTAGGAAGTGTGTCTCCTAGGGGTAAAATAGTTTTAGGAAGTGTGTCTCCTATGGGTGAAACTTTAATGATTTTGAACTAGGAAGTGTGTCTCCTATGAATGAAAATAATTTAGGAAGTGCGTCTCCTATGCGTGAAATCTTAATTTAGGAAGTGCGTCTCCTATGGGGTAAAAGTAAACTTAGGAAGTGCGTCTCCTATGGGCAAAACTAAACTTTAAGGAAGTGCGTCTCCTATTGGGTACAATAAACTTAGGAAGTGCGTCTCCTGTGGGTACAATAAACTTAGGAAGTGCGTCTCCTATTGGGAAAACCTGTTCTTAGGAAGTGCGTCTCCTATTGGTGAAACTTATCTTAGGAAGTGCGTCTCCTTAGGATGTGCGTCTCCTGTTGGTGAAACTGACTTAGGATGTGCATCTCCTATTGGTGAAACTTACTTAGGAAATGCGTCTCCTATTGGTGAAACTATTCTTAGGAAGTGCGTCTCCTCTGGGTGAAACTTATCTTAGGATGTGCGTCTCCTCTTGGTGAATCTTATCTTAGAAATTGCGTCTCCTATTGGTGAAACTATTCTTAGGATGTGCGTCTCCTATTGGTGAAACTTACTTAGGATGTGCGTCTCCTCTTGGTGAATCTTATCTTAGGATGTGCGTCTCCTCTTGGTGAAACTATTCTTAGGATGTGCGTCTCCTATTGGTGAAACTTACTTAGGATGTGCGTCTCCTCTTGGTAAATGTTATCTTAGGATGTGCGTCTCCTCTTGGTGAATCTTATCTTAGGAAGTGCGTCTCCTATTGGTGAAACTATTCTTAGGATGTGCGTCTCCTATTGGTGAAACTTACTTAGGATGTGCGTCTCCTCTTGGTGAATCTTATCTTAGGATGTGCGTCTCCTCTTGGTGAAACTATTCTTAGGAAGTGCGTCTCCTACTGGTGAAACTTGCTTAGGATGTGCGTCTCCTTAGGAAGTGCGTCTCCTATTGGTGAAATTATTCTTAGGAAGTGCGTCTCCTATTGGTGAAACTTATCTTAGGAAGTGCGTCTCCTACTGGTGAAACTTATCTTAGGAAGTGCGTCTCCAATTGGTGAAACTATTTTAGGAAGTGCGTCTCCTTAGGAAGTGCGTCTCCTATTGGTAAAATTATTTTTAGGAAGTGCGTCTCCTATTGGTGAAACTTATCTTAGGAGGAAATGCATCTCCTATGGGTAAAAATGAACTTTAGGAGGAAATACATCTCCTATGGGTAAAACTAAACTTAGGAGGAAATGCCTCTCCTATGGGTGAAATAACTTAGGAGGAAATGCCTCTCCTATGGGTGAAACTAAACTTAGGAGGAAATGCATCTCCTATGGCTAAAACTAAACTTAGGAGGAAATGCCTCTCCTATGGGTGAAACAAAACAAACTTAGGAGGAAATACATCTCTTATGGGTAAAACTAAGCTTAGGAGGAAATGCTTCTCCTATGGGTGAAATAACTTAGGAAGTGCGTCTCCTATGGGTAAAACTTAGACTTAGGAAATGCGTCTCCTATTGGTAAAGGCGTGGAATGTATTCTCTTGTTATACAGGTGGGCGCCTGGCATGAAATGGACAGACAAAAAAATTATTCCTCTTGTTATACAGGTGGGCGTCTCGTATGAAATTTAAAGACTGAAATGTATTCCTCTCGTTATACAGGTGGGCGCCTGGTGGTAAAGATATGAGAAATGATATGCCCGCATTATATTGGTGGGTGGCCTAGAACAGAAATGAAAAGACAGAAATGTATTCCTCTCGTTATTCAGGTGGGCGCCTGTCTTCAACAACAACTTTGAAAAATAAAATCCTATTCGAGGGCGGATGAACCCGACATATCCTATTCGAGGGCGGATGAACCCGACATATCCTATTCGAGGGCGGATGAACCCGACATATCCTATTCGAGGGCGGATGAACCCGGCATATCCTATTCGAGGGCGGATGAACCCGACATATCCTATTCGAGGGCGGATGAACCCGACATATCCTATTCGAGGGCGGATGAACCCGACATATCCTATTCGAGGGCGGATGAACCCGACATATCCTGTTTGAGGGCGGATGAACCCGACATATCCTGTTTGAGGGCGGATGAACCCGACATATCCTGTTTGAGAGCGGATGAACCCGACATATCCTATTTGAACCCGACATATCCTATTTGAGGGCGGATGAACCCGACATATCCTATTTGAGGGCGGATGAACCCAACATATCCTGTTTGAGAGCGGATGAACCCGACATATCCTATTTGAGGGAGGATGAACCCGACTTATCCTATTTGAGGGCGGATGAACCCAAAATATCTTATTTGAGGGCGGATGAACCCGACATATCCTGTTTGAGGGCGGATGAACCCAACATATCCTGTTTGAGGGCGGATGAACCCGACATATCCTGTTTGAGGGCGGATGAACCCAACATATCCTATTTGAGGGCGGATGAACCCGACATATCCTATTTGAGGGCGGATGAACCCAACATATCCTGTTTGAGGGCGGATGAACCCGACATATCCTGTTTGAGGGCGGATGAACCCAACATATCCTATTTGAGGGCGGATGAACCCGAACATATCCTATTTGAGGGCGGATGAACCCGACATATCCTGTTTGAGGGCGGATGAACCCGACATATCCTGTTTGAGGGCGGATGAACCCGACATATCCTGTTTGAGGGCGGATGAACCCGACATATCCTGTTTGAGGGCGGATGAACCCGACATATCCTATTTGAGGGCGGATGAACCCGACATATCCTTAAGACTTGAAAATGTCTTACCTGGAAAACTTGGTGAGGATTATTTACTTACCTGTTGGGGGGTAAAATGTTATCAGCTGGGGGTACCTGACTTCCAGAAAATTTTCTAAATGGAAGGAAAATTTTCTGCCCCAGTTTGATAATATCCCTTGTGGCATACGTTTCTGCATCAATGCCATTTCCTTTACCTGTTTCAAATCAAACAAAATTGTTAGTTTAAAACATGGTGGTTGGCTGTGATACTCCTATTGGGATGACTTTCCCTTTCTCCTTCATTGCGCTGTGTTCCGCGACTTGTTGGGGATGATATTATGTGCTGGGGATAATCCCTTCCTGCTGGGGATATCCCTCTTCTTTTGTGGCATAGCTTGGAAAATGGCATTTCTCCGACCTTTTAGTCTAGTATGGATTCCGCCAAATCATGCTCACTACTCTCCTTGCTTTGTTCACGGGCCTTGTCTTTGAGGTTTATAACCTTGGTTTTGGCAAGGATATCCCTCTTGACGCTCGTCAATCCTTTTTTCAATTCCCTTTTGCTGGAGATATCTTTATTGACACTGGCCTCGCGCTTGTTCCTTGCTGACTAATACCATTTGGATGTACTAGTCAGATCTCATCTTGAAAAGCTGATGGCATATTTGAAGTCATTTCATACTTGTTCTGACCAGACAGACTCTATTGAGGAATTTTTCTATGAAAGGAGAAAGATAAAAGAAACAAAATAAAAGACAAAGGAAACGATGACTCTTTTACAAAAGAAACTATAAATAAAATTCTATCAAACGCAGATACCGACTCTAATGGCCATGACATGCGTATGTGGCCTATCCTCTACCGTTAATCATCTTTCAAGATCTTCAATTGGCGATTCCCCATCTGATTCTCAATAGTGCCCGAAGGGTTTTCACTATCAAGCCTCTCTCATTTTGGTTTTCTCTCAGCTTTCATCGCCTTACGGTGCCTGTGAAGGTTTTCACCAATAAGACTCTCTCATTTGTATCACTTTCCAGCTGGGGATTTGGAGTATTGCCGGTATGACTCCCTCTGCTGGAGATTAGAGTCTTTTCTGCTGTGGAATAGAATGTTAGGTTCGTTGGTAAGACTCTTCATTTGTCTGACTTGGCATCTTTTGAAGACTGATCGGAAGGTCTTTCTTTGGACCGTAATGTGGGTTTTTGATAGGCTAGAAAGAAAGGGTATAAAAGGCTCAAAAATACATTAATTTTTGGGTTATTAGTTACAACCTTCGGAATTAGATTTATTTACAACAAACGCAACTTTTGCCCCAGTTTCTTGCTTGGGGATATTTTAATTGATTTTTTTTTTCATTTTTCAAAACTATGACCGAGCCGTGAAGCGCCTACGTATCCTCTTTGAGGAATCAGGTCAAACGTAGTTCCCAATTCCTCTTTTTTCTTGTGACTTTCTTTTCACTCATTTCTTATCTTTGTTTTCTTTTTCTTTTCTTTTCTTTTTTTTTTTCGTTTTTTTTTTTCGTTGCTACTGATTCCGAACGAGGGGTATGAAAGAAAATAAATGAGGCTCAAAAGGGGTAACGAAGGATAAAGTGTTTGGGTAGCAGAACAAAATGCCTTCGTCATTCCAGTCTTCAAAATATGCCAAGTGCAAACAATACAATTTAAATTTGTAGTCTCTTCTGATGGTGCTGGACTTGACAATTATATTAAACATTTGCTTTTTCCTTCGTCATTTCTAAAGCACCTTTGGGCGACACTCTCATTATCATGAATGACCCTCATGCCAATTTGGCGAATCTTGCTTTTAACAGTTTTCTTTGCTTTTTACTTGCCCCAGTTCCATATGACTCGGGCTCCAAATAATCTCAACCGTTCTTATTTCCTTTAAATGGCCTGATCACCTTTTCGGAGTTTTATGATTAACTTTTAAGATTAGGCCCAAACTGTGTGCGCATGTCATGTCACTAGAATCGACATTGAATAAAAATGATAAAAGGACTAAACAAAAGAAAACTGGAAATAAAAAGGACCGGATTTTGCATTAGATTACCGGTGAAATGGTTTGAATGACAAGACAAACAAAACAACCAGAATAAAATTCTAACACAGCCGCGACAAAACTTAAACAAACTTATATGACAATATGGAAAGATAGGAAGGTTTGACACAAGACAATACTCGGATTACAACCCTAAGAATAATCCGGACAACAGAAATGACAACAAAATAAGCCACCAACAGCTTCTCTCTTGCTAACCAGGAACGGAGCGGCCTCCCATTTTATTAAAAACTGGCATCTTAGCCACTGAGCTTTGCATCAATACTGCCAAGACCATTACCAGCTTCAATATCATCAATCTCCGTCAACAAGTTCCCAATAGGATTCTGCGCGATGTTCTGGGTGTCATTATCCGGCTTACCACAAACCAACCACCTTAACATTCTTTGCGAAACAAACAGGTTGGAATGGACTCAGTCGGTCCTCATTATTAACAACATCTTTTTTTTTTTTTTTCTATTCATTTTTCATCTTTTTTTTCGATTTTCTTTTCTTTTTCATTCTTTTTTTTCATTTTTTTTTGTTGTGGTCGAATCTTATGGAGATTGCCTACGTATCATGACCCCGCATGAATCAGACTCTGCGTAGTTCGGACCAATAAAAGATAAACAATACTAATCATTTTTTTTCAATTTACATATTAAAATAAACTGAAAAAATCAAACAAACCACATATTCTAATTAAAGATTTATAAACTCAAAACAAAAGGCTAGCTCCCTTTCTCTGTTTGACAAATGCAACCAAACGGCTATTTTTGCAAATGTGGCCCCTTCCAAATCTCAAATGAATTTTGAGGCCGGGGAGGATTATTTTCTGACACTTTACCAACT
Organism: Nicotiana tabacum; assembly: GCF_000715075.1. Classification (NCBI taxonomy): domain Eukaryota; kingdom Viridiplantae; phylum Streptophyta; class Magnoliopsida; order Solanales; family Solanaceae; genus Nicotiana; species Nicotiana tabacum. Next base: position 208,393,537 of record NC_134087.1, on the reverse strand, counting down.
TGTCCATTCTTTTACGAAAATAACCTTTCGACAACTGAAAGATACTCTAAGGCTATTTCGGCAAGAACGGTTTAAGACGCGGCCGAAGCTGGCTCGGCTTATTATGACAAAATTCAAACGGTATTTTTTCTTTTCAAATTATAATAAAACCTGGTGTTGCAAACACGGCCCTTCAGCGCCTCGGGGACGAAGATTTTTAAGGCTGTGCGGGTCAACTGGACCAAAATCCTAAAAAAATGACCCAAGGTGGCTGTTTATACAAAGTCAGCCTTCCGACGTCCCTTTCGAGAACATTCGGCTATTTATGACAAAACAACATCACCTGACTTATTTATGACTCTTTTTATCGTTTTTCAAATTTAGAAAACTCAATATTGCAAACACGGCCTTTCAACGTCTCGGGGACGAAGATTTTTAAGGCTGTGTGGGTCAAATGGACCAAATCTTAAATATGACCCAAAAGTGGCTGTTAATGCAAAGTCAGCCTTCCGGCGTCCCCTTCGGGAACATTCGGCTATGTCTTGATAAAACAGCGTCACCCGACTTCTTGACATATATATTTTGCTATTTTTTTTTTGTAAAAGGGGAAGTTGGACATCACCCGACTTATTTATGACAAAATTAAAAATCTTGACATGTTTTTTTTTATATTTGTTTTTGGCTTTTTTAGCAAAAGGTGGGGTTGGACCCGATGAGGGTTGCCTACATATCTCACATCCGGTGAGAATCAAACCCGCGTAGTTCGGGCAATCAAGAATAAGTAGATGAACTAACTTTTTTTTCTGAATTTGTGAAAGAACTACTTTAAAAGAAGAAATGAAGTATTTTTTTTTATTTTTGATTGATTTTCTTTTTAAAAGAAACACTTCTAAGATATATTTTTTGAATTTTCATTTGCATTATTTTTTATTCTAAAGAAAAAGAAGAATATATCTTTTTGGAATTTTACCTTTAATATAAGAAATGCTTCTAAAATGTTTTTTTGAATTTTGAATTTTCTTTTCAATTTTTGAAAGAAGAATCAAAATATTTTCGGATTTGTTTTTTTTTATATTATATTTTTTTTATTTTTTTCTTATTTTTTATTTTATTTTTTTTTTTTTAAAAAACAATTAGAAAGACTTTCTAAAGAAGTCAATAATGGAAAATATTTTTGGATTATTTGTTTTGAAAATTGGGATTCTAAAAACTTTTGGCAAGACAAATGTTCTTGCAACAGATAAAGATATATATACATTTTAAAGAAAAACTTTTTGGATTTTTTTTATTTTTTTTTATTTTTTTATATATATATTTGCAATAATAAAACCACTTTCAACGTCCGACTCCCTTTTTTTTAACATAATAAAACTTTTGGACTTTTTGACATTTTTTCAAAACAAGACTTGCTAATAAAACAAACTTAATAAGACATTTTTTCATTTTCTCAAAATTTCGGCAGAGCTTCGACTCTACTCGGACTTTTTCTCTATGCTGTTATTTTCTCCTTTTTTCACGATTTTCTTATATGTGGATAATGATGACAACATACAAAATCTTTTTTTTTGAATTCTTAATGCCCTTTTATATATATACATATATTTATTTTTTATATTTACTATTAACTTCAAAAATGTGGCATGGGAGACATAAGGATTTCCAAGACATCTTGGATTCCCGCAAATGTTCCCCATGCGCTTTTCCCAAAATAGGAAGCATGGGGGACATAGGGAATTCCAAGACTTCTTGGATTTCACAAATGTTCCCTCGTGCTTTTCCCAAAAATGAAGCGTGGGGGACATAGGGAATTCCAAGGCTTCTTGGATTCCACAAATGTTCCCCATGCTTTGATTAAAATAACATCATGCTGGAAATGACCAAATGACCCATTCGCCCTTGACTAAATACAACATGTAGCACATAGGATGCCAAAAGCTGGTCTATTATTTTCAGGTTGCTTGTCCTAGACGGACCCAACCCCTGTGTTGAGTCCCCTAAGTCAAATGCACATGATGCAAATAAACGTTCCTACTAGGGATCCGACATGAAGTCACGTTATTCTATGTTCAAAACCTGGGTCGGTGTTCTAGACAGTGTACCCGAGCGGACAACTCGAGCTGAGGAAGGAGCTCCTTTCCGGGAACCAAAAGGCCAGCCGGCTTAGAAACTTTCCGAGCCTCTTTTATTTAGGGTATGACACTAACAGAATAGGGAGTCTCAACCAGTGAGCACATCCCCGGAGGTAAGAAGAGAAAGGTTTCGGCACAATTTATATACAGTTCAGATAATATCAAAGCGGTAAAAGCATCATTTAGCACATTGAGCCCAAACATATAATAAAATCAGATAATAAATAAAGCCAAATAATAACAATTATTCTAAGCTCGAATTCTTAACCCTGAACCAGTGGTTCTGGGTTTCATCCCCAGCAGAGTCGCCAGAGCTGTCACACCTCCTTTTTACATACCCGCGAGGGTGCATGGGAGTTTTTTCCAATTAAAGGACAATCAAAGCGGGATTGGTTTATTTATTTCAGAGTCGCCACTTGGGAGATTTAGGGTGTCCCAAGTCACCAATTTTAATCCCGAATCGAGGAAAAGAATGACTCCATATTACAGTATGCGTACCAGAAATCTGGATAAGGAATTTTGTTAACCCGGGAGAAGGTGTTAGGCATTCCCGAGTTCCGTGGTTCTAGCACGGTCGCTCGACTGTTATATTCGGCTTGATTATCTGATTTTATACAAATGTGAACTTATGTGCCAATTTTATCTTTTAACCGCTTTTATCATTCACCGTTATTTTTATAGGACTTGCAACGTCGTGAAAACATATTTCGAACCACGTTACATCAATGCACCCGTGGTTATTGACATATCTCGACTCGGTTGAGATTTGGATTTGGGTCACATAAATGTGCACCCGAATTAAAGAGAATAAATTATTAAGACGCGCCTAAAGCAACTAACGTATTGTTATTTTGGGGAAGGCCTTAAAATTTGCTAAACGGCCTGTCCCGAATTCTAAGTATTTTAATATATATATATATATGCATTTAGAGGGCCCCGCAGCTTCTACATTTTTTGTTTGTCGAGGCTCGTCTCATTTTATTATTAAAAGGAATTTACAACGTCATGGAAATGCATCTCGGGCCACGCCACAATCAATATGCCCGTGACTAGAGACATATTTCGACTCCGTTGAGATTTGGATTTGGGTCACATAAATGTGCACCCGAGTTTAGGGAGATAACATTATTAAAAGCGCGCCTAAAGCAACTAGCGCATTATTATTTTGGGGTAGGGCCGTGAAATTTGCTAAACGGCCCGTCCCGGAATCTAAGTATTTAATACATATATTTTGTGAGGGCCCCGCAATTTGTCCTTTTTATTTGGCGAGGCTCGTCTTATTTTTATTTATTTATTTATTTTTTATTTATTTTGATTCATAACATTGTTGTTATTGAAAAAAGGATAAGGCTAAAATAACCACATTTCTGCTACTTTGCGAGGTCATGGGTTGTAGATCGAACTTATTTGATGAAACGAGTATTTTTCCGTGGAATTAAAATTACTACTATGATTTTAACATTTACTACCACATATGTAAACAACTATTAAGACAAGCTAAAATAATTAACACCTTTCAGAATGTGTACAAACACCTATTATGACAAATATTTGGATAACAACAATCTAAACATGAAGAAACAAAATGCCAAATAACTACTTAAAGTAACGAAACAAAGGAAAAGACGTTCACGGCCAAATTTCAATACCATACGGATTTAATTAACAGGAAATACCAATTCACAAACATCATATGTATATGTCTCGCGTGCATACTATCCGCATGAACTAGGACTGTATTTCAACAAACAATATGCATATTACTAACATCAAATATGAAGGACACGGGCAGAGATGACCTACTTGAGATTATCGTCCGATGCGTTGGACCTGCGGCGAAACCTCGGACGACAACCTCGAAGCTTCGATACTTGCCTCCGAAAAGACCTCACAAACGATCTCCAAAATGGACTCAAACTAACGGGCTGGGATGCAACGACACTTTGGATGACAAAACAGAGATCGCACAACAAAATGGAACGCAGGGAACCAACTGCTGGACAGCAGCGTAAACGACCAATTATGGAGGTTCAACTGATCGTTTGGTTGTGGTGTGTGGGGGACGACGCTGCTGGTGGCTCAAGCGACGAGGGTAATGGTCGTTAGGAGGAGGAGGAGTTACGATGGTTATGGGTGACGGACTGGCGGAGCTGGACGAGGTGGAGGGAGCTGGTAGCGTCGACAATGGCGGATTCACGGAGGAGGAAGGCGATGGGAAGGTGACGGACTGGTGGAGTTGGTGGTTTTGGGACGTGAGGGTTTTCGGACAAGATGGTGACGGAGTTGGGAGGAGACGGGGTGGTGTTTGGACGGTGTCGAGGGAGGTTTTTTGGACAGTCCGCTAGGGTTTCTTCTTCTTCTTTTGAAGAAGAAGAAGATGAACAGTATCCCCCCTTTCAAAAATTTCAAAAGTCCTCCCTTTCCAAATTCTTTTGTCCGTGTATTAATGCCCATTTGTCCAGAAAAATGAGCCCCACGCGTGGTGGGGTTCGAGGCTTGTGTTCCCCACGCGTGGTGGGGTTCCCCGTGTATGGGATTCTGTCCGTGTGCCCCACGTGTGGCGGACTCGGATTATTATGGGCTAGGTCCGAAAATTAGGCCTAAAAGCGGGTAAGTTTGAACCCGAATATTATTCTTTTTCTCGGACCCGATTAAGGATACGACGTTGCTTAACAAGTCCTATGCAAGCAAAATAACTACCAAAAATAAGACTAATATTTAAACAAAACTATATCTTTTTTTAAATATTTTTTCAAGATTTAAAATAGCTACAAAATATTAATAAAACTATTTTTTTGTAATTTTCGTTTTTTAATAAAGACAAAATATAAAGTAATATTTTTTGTATTTTTCCAAAATTAAAATGACTACAAAACATTAATAGAATTATATTTTTTGTAATTTTTGAATTTATATAAAGTACCAAAATAAAGTACAATTTTTGTATTTTTTCAAGTTTATGAGAAATACATAAATTAAAATTTATATATGTATTTTTGTGATTTTTTCTTTTTGCAACGAAATAAAGTAAAATAGTTAAAATGGCTATATTAGACCCAATTTCACATATTCACGCTAAAAATGTGAAAATTCTCGGGGAGGGTCAAAAATCCGGTGTCTACACTATGTTGAGATGAGACACGCGTTGTATGACGAGCGCGGGGTCATTTACTATTGAGGATTGTGACTTGGTCCATCCCAGTTGATATTTTTACAGCGTAATTGATAAAGATTTATTATTTTTCACTATGATTGGGCTTATTGCCATATTTGGGCTTCGTGCCAATTATCTGAAATCTTTTGTGAATTTACATCACTAGTTTCCTCACGAATTGAAATATTATTTGAACTCAGTCCAATTGAATTATATTATTTTGTGAACTCAGCTACATTTATACTCAACTCGAGATTTAATGATATTTATAATGTTGTTGAGTTGAGCACTATTGCTTTACTGATGCCCTAGAGGCTTATGATTATTTTTTGGACTGATTGAGGCCGAGGGCCATACGTGAGGATATGTTGAGTGATGTGAGGAGGCTTTCAGGCCTCGAGTGTTATATGAGGAAACTTTCAAGCCTCGTGTGTGATATGTGAAGTCTTTCAGGCTTATTGATATTGCGCTTGGGCTGTAGGAGCCCCTCCGGAGTCTGTACACACGCCTAATGAGCGCAGGGTACCCAGCTGAGTTGGGAGTAGGCCCGAGAAGCCATTGCTTGTGTGTGGTGAGTTGGGAGTGAGCCCGAGTGGCTGATGTTGTGTGCTGGTGAGTTGGGAGTGATCCCGAGGGGCTGATACTATACTGAGATTTACATATTGAGCCCAAGGGGAAAGCTTTTGATTTATCCTTAATGTGGAAATTATTTGTCTTTACTGTTTTAAAAGAAGAATTATCTGATACTCACTATTTTACTGTATAACTGATTTTACTGCTTGGGATAGCGCTATATTGTGCCGTTATGAGATTTCATGTTTTCAGTCGTTATTTATTTTTATTACTCACTGGGTCGGAGTACTCACATTACTCTCTGCACCATGTGTGCAGATACAGGCAGAGCTGAGTTCGCTCCTGAGCGCTGATTCTTTTTCCAGACCAGGCGGTGACTAGGAGTAACGAGGTAGCTGTTGACGTCCGCAGCCCCGTTTTCTCCCTTATCTTTGTTATTTATGATAATTCCAGACTTTGTAAAAGATTAGTAAACTCTATAGTAGCTCATGACTTGTGACACCCCGATTTCGGGCTGAGTTGGGAGGGTTTTCCTTGTTCTATCACGTTTATTTCGCATTTAAGATTATATTGCCCATGATTTAGACTTATTCCTGCTAAGTAATTATAAAGAGATGTACTGTTTTGTTGATTGGCTGGCCTTGTCCTCACGAGAGGCACCATCACGACCAGATTGGGATTTTGGGTCGTGACAGACTAAGACCCCTGATTCTGAAATATATAAAAGGTGAATATGAGCCCGTTCACCCATCATGTGAACCATTTATAGGTGCATATATGAGATGGTTACATGTGTAATTATTGTCAACCTGTAGTTTGGCATTTGGAATTGCTTTTCTCGATTAAGAGCATAATTTTCAATTATGAAATCAAAACAGTTCATCTTGATAATGTTGGTTTATATCCAAGCTGGTTTAGCATTGAATACCTCCTATTAATGGCTAAACCATTGCTTATGAGAACAAAGCTTCATGTGTTGGTCTAAGATTTTCTAAATTGCATATAGCAGCACTTGTATGCATCAGATCAACAATATATGATAAGTCATCCCTTCACAATTGGTTTAGGATCGGAAACCAAATATTTTTACTATCTTTTGTTGTATGGTATATAATTAATTTCTCTACCATAATACACAAAGATATGTTTTCCAAAGATGATTGGGGATATATGTAGTTTTTCTAACATTTGAGGGATGAAATAAACAGTTAAAAAATATGCTATATGAATCGAATTATCATTAATATGATCCTCACTTAGAAGATAATTCAAGTCGAATGCCAGAAGCATTTGCTGATCCAAAATTAAATATCATATTTCAGCTGCAAATGCTCCTATTAAAATTAAAGTCCCTGAAGGATAGAGTTTACTGTACGCATGAAGCGTGGTAGACCAATCGGTTCCAAATGTAACAATCCTTGAAAAATAGTAGGAGCTAATGATCATAATGAGGAGGAAATAAGCTCTAGAAGAGCCCACGACATAACATTTCATGAAACTCCCGAAAAAGTTCAGGTACCTGAAAATAAAGAAAGTGATGAGATCTCAACAAGTTATGTCGCTTCGGAACTGACACAAAATGATCGTCGACGATATATTTGATACAACATAGTGCACAATATTAAAAAAGATTGTGAGGATCGGACCAACAGTCCAGACACTTGAAGATGTCATACCATTTAGATACAAATCTTAACCTATATGACTTATTTGGTTAAATCTATATGAAGATCCTTGAATGATTGAAAATGCCTGAAGCATATAATTCAAAGTCTTGAGAAATGTCTCGATCAAATTATAAAGATCTTTGTACGGTTTAAAGCAATCTGTGCGTGTGTGGTATAATCGACTCAGTAAATATTTGCTGAAAGAAAGTTACATAAATTATGTTATTTGTCCATGTATTTTTATAAAGAAAATGTCATCAAAATTTGTTACACTTGCTGTTTATGTTGGTGACATAAATCTTATTGGAACTCCGGAAGAGCTCCAAGAGGGTCTTAAAAATACTTTTACATGGACAAAGTATACCCATTAAGTACACCAATGGATATTCAATCACTTGAAGTGAATAAGGATCCGTTCCAACCTCTAGAAGAGGATGAGGAGCTCCTTGGTCCTGAAATACTCTATCTCGGTGTAGATGGTGCACTTATTTATCTTGCTAATGCCAACAAAAGTGGTGCAGATCATATTGGTAATGCAAATGCAGGTTATTTATCTGATACTCATAAAGCTCGATCTCAAACCGGCAAGCAGGGAGTGCATATGATTGAAATCAATAATTCATTCGAGAAACATGTGGGTTGGAATGTGATAAGAGACCCACAATATTATACGAAGACAATGTTTCATGCATAGCCCTGTTAAAGGGAGAATTTATAAAAGGAGATAGAACGAAGAACATTTCACCAGAATTATTCTACATACATGATCTTCAGGAAAATTGTGACGTTGATGTGAATCAACTTAGTTCAAGTGACAATCGAGCAGATTGTCTTTACCAACTTCAATTTTTGAGAATATGGTATACATGATTGGAATGCGGAGACTCAAATATTTGAAATAAGGTTTACTTCAGGGGGAGTAAAATGCGCACTGTACTCTTTTTCCCTTACTAAGTTTTTTCCCACAAGGTTTTCCTTATAAGGTTTTTAATGAGGCAGTCAACAATGCGTATTACTAAATATGTGTACTCTTTTTCCTTCACTTAATTTTTTTCCCACGACGTTTTTTCTAGTAAGGTTTTAATGAGGCAAATTATCTTTTAATGAACATCCAAGGGGGAGTGTTATAAATATATTATATTATGAATGTTTATTTAGTATTCCGTTGTAAATACGCTTCCTGAAGAAGCTTATCCATATGGGACTCCACCGTAAATATGTTTATCTATTTAGTACTCTATTGGAAATAAGCTTCCTGAAGAAGCTTATCACTTCGGTACCCGATTATGGATAAACATTACCCCCGATAGAAGATTATCCATACCAGGTATAATAAGCTTATCCTTTCGGTACCCGATTATGGATAAATATTACCACCGGTAGAAGATTATCCATACCGGGTATAATAAGCTTATCCTTTCAGTACCCAGTTATGGATAAACATTATCCCCGGTAGAAGATTATCCATACCGGGTATAATAAGCTTATCCTTTCAGTACCCGGTTATGGATAAATATTACCCCCGGTAGAAGATTATCCATATCGGATATAATAAGCTTATCCTTTCAGTACTCCGTTGTGGATAAACATTGCTCTCAATAGAAGATTATCCATATCTGGTATAGTAGCAGCTTATACAACAGCTTCCTTTCTTCTATAAATAGAAGAGATTTCAGTTCATTATGTACATTAGTTTGAATTCAAATAATATATCAATTTCTCTCTATAGTTGTCTTTACTTTACAGTCTTTATTTTATAACAGTCACTTACTTTTAACATATAAAGCCACTAAATAGAATTGGTACCAAATATTCACTTCATTTTTACAAAGTTATAAAAAGACTCAGAATATAACTCGCAAATTAATGCCTATTATATTTAAATAAGAGAGTTAATCATATTTCAATAGTAAATAAAAAAAAATTGCATAATCCTTATTCATTACTTCTTAGGATCCCTTTTAAGATTATTTTGAGAATTATTCTGCTTAATAAAACAAGCAAAATTTAATGGCTTGGTTTACTTTTAAAGTTTGAATAGACATTCTATCAAAGGCCGCTTCTGCAGTTTAATTAAGGGAAACTATCAGTTATGTTCATTTACAAGTAGCTTATTATAAAAATTATTCAGTTCAAAAAATATTACCAATATTAGCCAACTATTATCAATATTAGCCAATTAGTTATTTGTATAAAGAAAAGGTCAAAATTTTACTTTCTTTTGAGTGGGAATTATTAGAATAGATTGAGTAAATCTAAAGGAGCTTGAATCTCAGTTTTGGGATAATTTAATGGAAGTAGCTTGAATTGAAAATTCGAAGTAGAAGATGAACATGAAAAAATAAATATGTGATCACGCCGTGTATCATTTGTGTGTCACATATATATCATATTTGTATCAAATGTGTATCACATGTATGTCTGTGTATACCTGTGTGTGAGATACATGCGGCGCAGAAGAATTTTTTGAACTCGATTTTAACTACGAATTTTGATACCAAATCAGTCAAATCACCTCCAATCTTTCTCAAATTTTGCATGACTCTATATGTTTTCAATGAATTTCAACCATACCCAATGAAAAAGATCCATTTTTGCTTAAATTTTTGGAATCGTATATATATATATATATATATATATATATATATATATATATATATATATATATATATATCATGGGAACCGGAGTTTCTTCTGTTTATTTCTGATATTTCCTTTTCGTCTTGCATCTAATGTTGCTAATCACGCTTAGAAATATAGAAGGAGACCTTTACGTGTGATTCTTGGAGAGAAAGAATTTTATTTATTTAGGTTTTCACTTTTTATATGTGCTTGGCTAATTTTGGTAAGTCTATGATTAATGGCTAGAGATTAGTATGTTGGGACTTATTTGGAATATTTATGTAAGATTCCCTTTAATTAACTCCTATTAGTAGGCGAAGTGCAACAATAGCCACTTTAAGCCTGCAATTTAAAATATATCCACAATTTACAATGTACTTTAAGATTAACTAATTCACCCAAACTTCAGGACTAAGTATCATGAATATGGAAATTCAGGACTTAGTGTCATGAATTTTTTAGCTGCTAATTTAAAATTCAGAACTATGTGTCCTGAATTTTCGAATTACTAATTTAAATTCAAGACGTAAGATTCGAACTTCTAGACACAATTTTAGAACTTTAGTTCACGATGTCCTGAAAGTTTGAATTTTGTGGTTCAAATTCTAGGACGTCGTGTCCTGAAGTTCGAGTAAAACTGACTAATCTTTAAATACACTACATGTTTAAAAGTGGCTACCTGGTGTCATTTGCACCCTATTATTTGCCTCCTATTAGCTATTTTAAGCAGGAAAACTATCAATTATGTCCATTTATATGTAGCTCATTACAAAAATTGGCTAATTCATAGAATATTACTAATATTAGCCAATTAGCTATTTGTATTAAAAAAACAAGGCCAAATTTTTTGCTTTATTTTGAGTGGGTGTTATTAGAATAGATTTGGTACATCTTAAGGAGCTTGAATCTAAGTTTTGTGATGATTTGGTGAAGTTTTGAGGTGGTTTGAATTAAAAATTCGAAGTAAAAACTTAACATGAAAAAAATTTATATGTGTATCAGATATGTATCATACTTGTATCAATTGTGTATTACATATATATATCAATATATATCTGTGTGTGAGATACATGCGTGATACATGTTTGATACATGTGTCACAGAAGAATTTTTTGAACTCGATTTAATTACGAATGTTGATACAAAAGCAGTCCAAATTACCTCCAATCTTCCTCAATTTTTGTATATTGACTTATCTATATGTTTTCAATGAATTTCAACTATACCATTGAAAAAGTTCTTTTTTTCTTTTTTTAGATTTTTGGAATATTGTATTTTTTTTTTAAATATTTCATCATCTTATTTGCTACCTCATCTATAAAATTTCTTTTCCGTCTAGCATCTAATGTTGCTAATCACGCTTAAAAATATGGAAGGAGATTTTTGCATGTGATTCTTTGAAACAAAGAACCTTATTTATTTGGTTTTTTAATTTTTATATGTGCTTGACTAGTTTTGGTAAGTCTATGATTAATGGCTAGAGATTAGTAAGTTGGGACTTATTTGGGATATTTATGTAAGATTCCCTTTAATTAACTTCTATTAGTAGGTGAAGTGCAACAATAGCCACTTTTAAGCCCGCAATTTAAAATATATCCACAATTTACAATGTACATAAAGATTAGCTAATTCATCCAAACTTCAGGACTAAATATCGTGAATTTGGAAATTCAGGACTTAGTGTCATGAATTTTTGAGCTGCTAATTTGAAATTCAGGTCTTGAATTTCCAAACTACTAATTTAAATTCAGGACATAAGATTCGAACTTCTAGACACAATTTTCGAACTTTAGTTCACGATGTCCTGAAGTTTGAATTTTGAGGTTCAAATTCTAGGACACCGTGTCCTGAAGTTCGAGTAAAATTGGCTAGTTTTTAAATGAATTGTAAACTACGGATATATTTTAAACAACATACTTAAAAGTGGCTACTTGGTGTCATTTCCACCCTATTATTTGTCTCCTATTAAGTTTTTTAGGCCTACAAAAGTGAATAATCTGAAGGGTAACTCGAGCTAAGGAACGTTTTGGGTTGAACATGCACCTCTGTAAAATCACTAAATTGCTTAAAATGCTAGCATTAGCAAATAGGCTTTGCCAAAATATAGGTCTTTTTTCATATAACAAAAATTTCTTAATGCAAAGCTTTTTTCACTTAGTTCAGAGAGAAGCTTCTACAATATAAACATGGGTGAATGCAGCATGGGAGTATCGGGTTCAACTAAACTCAATATTTTTTACGCGGAACATAAATTCAGGGGCGGCTTGACATAATTGGGGGCCTAAAGCGTAACTATAATCAGAGGCCCAAATTTTTGTAATCGATTTTTTAGTAATTATTTTTCAATTGATAATATAGCTAACTAATTAATCACTCTTGAGACGTTGATCTTATGTATTTTTATTTTGAAAAACTTCTTTTCGTCAAGGCAACTGTTAGGCACTATGAAGTCTTTTATGTATTTATGAATTTCGATTAGAGTATTATCCTTTATTTGTACTCATACCCTTAACAATTTTAACTCAAAATATAAGTGTATGTCATCAATATTAGAGTGACTATTATGCTTTAAGGATCGTCAAATGTTAATACAATATTTTTTCCCCTTCAAATTTTCATCATTTAGCAATCTCAATTTTTTTAAATAATACTTATAGGTTTTAGTGGACGGAATGTAAAAAAAGCAAAATGAAGGTCACATAAGTTTAAGGAAATTTTAAAGATATGTTTAATTTATCAGAGGACTTTTCCATTACTCAACAATTACATCAACTTCACAACGACGCATTTTTACTATAATTGCTTAAACATATTTAAGGAAAAATTAACACAACCTATTCATTCTAAAATTGGGGCCCTCGAAATTGGGGCCTTAAGGTATGCCTTACTTGCCAAGCCTTTTGAGCCGACTCAACATAAATTTAAGTGTAAAAGTCCACCAAAACTATAAACACTAGCAAACTAGCATATATGAACCCAAAACGTTAAAGAATACAATAAGTTCAATGCTAAGAACATCAGAGGTTGAACTCACAGAGTTCAAATCCTAGATCCGCCTCTGAATATAAAGCTCAAGAAATCTTGAACATGTGAAACTGGAATAGGAAAATGATAATATAGTCTATTTATCAAATACTTCTTTCCTCTTCTCTTGGGATCAATGGTGACAACCTACCTAGGGGTGGATGGATCATAACTTTAATGGATTGAACTAAAATCCAGTATTTTTGACAAGGAGCACGATTATATATGTGAAAAATAACTGAAATTTCAATAAATATTAAATTCTGAATTCATAATCTCAAAGATACAATGAGTTCAATGCAAAATTTTTAAAGATTGAACCCATCAAAGTGTACATTTTGGATCTGCCTCTGAACCTACCCGAGAATAGTGCATATGAAGTCTACTCATCGAACGTACTCATAAATCCACCAAGAAATCCAGCACCATTGCAGTCACCACATAACACATCTTTTTTACCTCTGAAGAAAAAAAGTGCAAACATGAAGGATATGATTAATCAGACGACGTTGCAGCATTTTTATTCGACTTGCTTAAGAACAAAATTATAATGTGAAACCATAATCACCAAGAGCATAAATGATAGAACAAGTACCTGCACAACCAACATAGTCCACCAGCTTTGAACCGCCCGTTGAAATGATCTACAGAGTTAACCCCAGAGCCTTTGCACTGTGAGCACGACACTGCACCTGAGAGCAGTATGGCGTATAAGAAACAGAAAGTTCTGAACTAAATCCAAGTTGAAACGTATTATTTGAGGCCACTGTAATCAATGTATATATCTATTTCTGAAATAATCACGGGTACAAATAATGAGTATAAGCAAGAAAAAGAACCATAAAGGCGAATTTAAGTATGTAACACGGCAAAGAACCAGTAAGGCTGCAGCAGTAACAAAAAAAAGTTTTTGATTCCAGTACGCTGTAATTCTCAGACAAAACTTTGATGAATAATTTGATGGAAGCTCGTAACAAAGGTGTTTTTCCATCGATCACTAAACATCAAGAGTTAAATTCTTATCTGAAGCAAATATTGTTTTAAGAAACGAAATCTAATGCAGAGGTAAACCAAACATTATATTGATAAAAGATATAATAGCTCTCTTACTAAAATCTAGGAGTACAAAATTTCTCTCGAAAGTACTGCTTCGGTTACAATCATCTTCATTGCCACAATTCAGTAAACATTGAATAAACAGAAAGGCAAATTAAAATATTAAGCAATATTAGTCAAATGAGACTCAAAACAGTATGAGAGTGTCGAGAGAAGTTCACTGAACCTTATCGTTAATAATGAGAAAGAATTCAAGATCCAAAAAAATATGCATCAATCCACTAACCATTTCCATCACAATTTTGACAGACTATGCTCCTTACTTTCGTGTCTTTATCACTGTCAGTGGCCTGGAAAATAGAGAATAATGTCAAAGCTCTGGCATAATACAGCCAATTCAAGGAAATAGAAGCAAAGATGGTATAGTTAGATCACAGAAAGAGGTGAAAGAAAAATTCTAGGAGCAAACCGAAGTTTCAATAGAACTACAGCTAGCATTAAGCTTAGGAGTTTCACCTTTACGCACTATAATGAGAAATGAGAGACGGAAAAAAGAAAGCGAAAAAAAGGTTCCTGATTCCATCAGGAACGAAATTATGCTGCCTGACCCATTCCCATAAACAAAGAGATGAATTGGTACAATGCAAGATGCCACCACATTAACAGACGCGGAGCCAAATTTCAACTTTATGAATTCTGAATTTAGACCGACAACAACTTTATGAGTTTTGAATTTAGTATTTGTACATATTTAATGATTTTTTTAACACAAATGCATTGTTTGAGCAAAAACTACTGGATTCGGCCGTATCCATACCTGGGCTTCTAGCATCGCCCCTGAGTACATAGTTTTAAAATTTCCACAAACAAGTCTATTTGGCGGTTTTCCTAGCCAAGTAGTATCACCACAATCATCTAATCCCATTCCTTCTCAACACTAAACCAGTTTGAGCACAAAAAACTTCTTAAAAACTTTCATTGCTCCAGTTTCAAGCCAAGACTATGAGCACATAAACTTCTTAAAAGCTTCCTCTCCATTCCCAAGACAAGACTAAAAGTCCATGAACCCCCTTCAGTTAGAGGCGGAGCTAGAAGCCCGGCTACGGGTTCGGCAGAACCCAGTAGCTTTTGCTCAAACAGTGAATTTGTGTTAAAATTTTCATTAAATATATATAAATATCAAATTTAGAACCCAATTATTAGCACTTGAAATCATCGTTTTAAAATCAGAATTCATAAAGTTGGAATCTTGGCTCCGCCTCTACCTTTAGTCCACCTAACTTCGTACTGCCGCCACGCCCGAGTTATATATGTCTAAAGTCATACCGGATCTTAGCCTTAGTGTCTAAACATTAAAGTCAATAATGTAGCCATTACATATCAATTGAGCACATTTAATTGCAGATTTGCACAATTATCTATACATAGAAGTCCAAAATTACCTTCACTTCCACAACTCTCAAGTTACTCTTGGAGCTGTAGGTAACATCTTTGATCCATTGAATCTTTCCTCCAGTGCAATTCCCATTAATCAGATTTAGACCTGACAAGAATATAAAAATCCCAATTACTACACACAAAATAGAAATTTGAATCTTTACCCCCTAACACATTAGCATTCTAACACAGTTGCAGACCCATAAACAAACACAAAGAATGACAATTATGCGCAAAGTCACTGAAATTTATCCATTGTAATAGTAAGAATACAAGTTTTTTGTTACACTGAAGTAATTGCTACATGTTGTTCCTTTCGCCTCGTTTTTCTTATTATCTTGTTGTTGTTACTGTTTAATGCTACTACTTTCTTTTCATCTTTCCTTGAGTCGGGGGTCTATCGGAAACAACATCTCTACCTTCAAAGTAAGGGTAAGGTCTGCGTACACACTACCCTCCTCAGACCCCACTTATGAGATTATACTCAGTTTGTTGTTGTTGCTGTTGTTGTTGAAGTAACTAAACATTACCCACTGTAACAATTATTGAACTTTACCCATTAACAGTTTAGCCACATTAATGTACTCGAACTTTAACCACTATAACAATAAAATTCATCTTTTTTAAGTGTCAAAATATAATTTTGTGACTAGATTGTTATAGAAGGTAAAAAAGGCAGCCTGGTGCACTAAGCTATAACGGTCCGGGGAAGGGACGAACCACAAGGGTCTATTGTATGCAGCCTTATCCTGCATTTCTGCAAGAAGCTGTTTCCACATCTTGAACCCGTGACCTCTTGGCATGGCAACAATTTTACTAGTTACACCAAGCCTCCCTTCGAGATTGTTATAGAAGGTAAAGTAACTAAAGTTTAACCACTATAATAGTTACTGAATCTTACTTATTTATAACAATTTTAGTCACATTAAAGTAACTAACTTTATCCATTAAAACAATAAAATTCAGCTTCATTTATTTAACAAACCATAATTGACAGAAAATACAACTACCCATTAAGCAAAAAGGGATAAATAAATTACAAGAATTAATAGAAACTGGAAATTACCTGGTTTATTGACAGAGTTGAATGAAGCTAAAGGTGTGAAACACAGAGAATTTGCCATTAAGAGAATGAATTCAGTTTTTTTTCTGAATTTAGTCAAAGAAACAATTTTGAGAAGAAAAAAAGAAGTGAAGTTGGGAAAAGTGAAAGAGTTTCTAATTAAAGTGCTGGAAAATGTTGGTTATAACGAAAACTACATGCAGCCGCAGGTTTACTAGATAAGGCTCATTCCTTTTTTGGTCTCTCCCCTCCGTTGATCTAAAATCTAAAAGTAAAATGACTAATATAACCTTCTCTCCAGCAGACAAATAAGCAATAAAATATCTTCTATCCCATTCTTCGTGTCGTTTTATCCCAAAAAATACTTTAAAATATCTGTTGTTGTAAAAAATACTTGAGAAAGCATTCTTTATATTTTTTACACAGCATTTTCTTTAAAGAAAACTATAAATATAGTTTGCACTCAGACTGTAGGAGAATATTTTTTGGAATTAATGCAAGCGTAATTTGAACTTTAAACTGTATAAATTGTAATTGGGATGCTGAATTTATGGATAATTTGGTCCAATCTGTCAAATGCTAGTGAAACTAATCAAATCCATTCACCCCTCTATTTAAATTATTTCTAACTAGCCTTAACATATGCGTATTGTGTGTAACTTGTTTCAGTTAATTATTTTTTTCTAAAATCGCATAAATATTATATTAAAAATTAGGATTGAGTTATAAAATAAAAGTTTACGCGCATGAAATTGATGAATAAAATAATTGAACACAAAAAAAATTAGAATAATCTGTTTGTATCAAAAAATTTGATAATAACAATTAAAACTCAAAAATTTATTTACACAATTGAGAATAAAAGAGAACAAAAGCTTTTAAATGATATATATTTGTGCATGTAATACAAAGGAATAATTTTTTTGGTAAAAATATAGAAGTATATTTATAATTTACATTATATATGCTTAACAACTTTGCTCAATTATTTTGTTCCAATATAATATGCGTGAAAACTCTTTTTTATTTTATTTTATAAACAATTTTACTTATTCTATAGGTAAGTCAATAATATAGAGTAAAGAGAAAAAAGTCATAATATTAAAAAAGTATTAAAAAGAGATAAAAGTTGATATTTAGAAGGTAAATAAATATTTGGCCATCAAAAGTTTGAGAAATCCAGTTAAACGACTTTCTGAGTGCTATAGAAATAGTTAAATGACTCTGTTCCAAACAAGGAACAGTGATTTTACTAGGCAATTTTGAATAGTTACTGACCAATTGAGTAATGGACGTGATGTGCCTACATCGATGGTTTAAGGGATAGGTAGTCTCTTTAATATAGCTTGGACAATAATTCCCTATCTCTTGAGCTCGCTTTTAAGGTTGAGTTAGACCTGATGTACATTTTCTTTTAATACTAATCTCATTTTTTATACACGATGATTATTCATAGTTACATTTGACCAATTGAGTAATGGACGTGATGTGAATAGTCCTACATCGATGGTTTAAGGGTTATGTGGTCTCTTTAATATAGCTTAGACAATAATTCCTTATCTCTTGAGCTCGCTTTTGATGTTGAGTTAGACCTAATCTCTATTTTTTTTTTATACTAATCACATTTTTATGCACAATTATTCGTAGTTACATTTTATAGACATGATAGTGTACTAATTCTTTTACATCATTTAGCTCAAAGGCTGATGTATATCCCGTTAGGCCAAGCTGCAAAAATCAGCTTATTTTGAGAAGTGCTTTTTTCAAAAGTGTTTTTCTCAAAAGTACTTTTGGTGAGAAGCAGTTTGTGTTTGGCTAATTAGTTTGAAAAACACTTCTGAGCAGCAATTAGTGTTTGGCCAAACTTTAAAAAACCGTTTCTAAGTGTATTTTCCTCAAAAGTGCTTCTCAAAAAAGTGCTTTTGGAGAGAAGCTACTTTTTTCTGCTTCTCCTCAAAAACACTTTTTTTCCTTCCAGAAGCTTGGTCAAACACCTCAAATTGAGGCCAAAAGCGCTTTTGGCAAAAAAAAAACGCTTTTGGCTAAAAATAAGCTTAGCCAAACAGCAATAAATGTGTAAAATTCTGAGCCTATAAACTCATAAATATAATATTGGTTGAACTCATACAATTTAAATTTTAATATTAAGGATTATCAAGTAAATGCTTTGATGCAACTGAATATTATTGGAGCATAGTTTTCTGTGACATTTGGTCACGTCCATTTTGCACTAAAGTAAGCTTTGTATTTATATTATTCTTTTTCATGATGCGATCAACAACCATAGAGTGTTATGCGTAAAAGGATATTAAATGCCTTGCCTCATCTGAATTACAATGTGGCTCAATTTTCTGGTGAATCAGTGACTTATTGTTACCTCCATAAATAGAAAAAAAATACGCTTTTACCAGTTTGATTTGATAATTAAATAAAATTATAAAAGAAAAAAACAAATGAAAATTAATTTGGAGTTTGGCCAGATGGTTTATGACCCAATATTTACGGGGGGGGGAGGAGAATCAGAAATGCCCTGATTTACAACTGCTAATTAAAAATTAGCTACAGTTTCAAAAGTAATGAAATTTAACAACATTTAACGAAACTAAAATTTGAACAAAAGCACCCTTAAAATCCGAAAAATTCATGGAGTTTGAATTTTTTGCATATGAGATTCCAACATAATGTGCAGGAGTTCCAACACAATATACTGGAAGTTTATACGCAAGAGTTCCATAATCCAGCTCACTTTACAAATATAAAAGTTAGACCCATTGGTTATCCATTTTCTAAATGGATAATATGGTTGTTATCCATATTTGATCCGTTTTTAAAAAGTTCATTATCCAACCTATTTTTTAGTGGATAATATGAATGGTTAACTGTTTTCTTTTAACCATTTTGCCACCCCTAATCCAGCATATTATGCTCTAACTTTCCGTGTTTCAGCTTGAACTCGAATTCCAGAACCAACATCCTTGAAGGGGTTAAAAAGGGTGGGAGGCTGCAAGTGAACAAAGAGAAGATGTCTACCTTCTTTGAATTGGGCACAATAACATAAGCAGAATGTTGTCATGTGATCATCAATTCAATGCTTGAAGTTGCACTATGAGAAATCAATTTGAACCTGCTTTAATATCAGCTTTATTATTTTCTTCTATTTGTTTGCTGCCAATGAAGCCTTGACCAACAGTGTCAGAAGTAAGATTTTCACCAAAGGGATTCAAATAATTAAAAAATAAATATGCAAAGAAGCTAAGAAAATTCAACACCTAATATTTATACGTGAAAAAAAAAATCTTATATATACAGAGTAATTTTCGGCAAAAGGGGTTCGACCGAACCCGCTTCTGCCACCTAGCTCGGCCCCGTAGACTAGGTGTTACCAAGTCAAGATGAGGTGCAGAGACTATGAGGTTTGTAATTCAGACTCCCAAAGATGTATATACTTATGTACAAAAGCCATGATTGACTTTTCGAGCACATTACACAAACTGTATTGTAGCTGTTCTTGTAAATATTTCCAAGCATCATCGATTCACCTAAGGTGTCACATACACCTCCCTCCCCAGGGACTCAACGTCCTAACTTGGAATTTGCAGAAGCAATTTATAGCATTTGAACCACAGCATTGAAAAGTTTCTGGGAAATGGTTGCCTGTTAGTATTGAGTTTCATAGCTAGCTATTGTTTCATATCGCGACCAGTGCATATGATGTCTACTCATCGAACGTACTCATAAATCCACCAAGAAATCCAGCACCATTGCAGTCGCCACATAGCATATCTTTCTTACCTCTGAAAGGAAAAAATGCAAACGCAACGGATATGATTAATGAGATGGCATTGCAGCATTTTTCTCAACTTTCTTACGAATTGAAAACCAATATGAAATCATAATTAATCACCAAAAACATAAGTGATGGTGCATGTACCCGCACAGCCAACACAGTTCACCAGCTTTGAACCGCCCACTGAAATAATCTTCGGAGTTAACACCAATGCCTTTACATTGTGAGCACAACACTGCACCTGAGAGCAATATAGCGTCTAAGAAACAAAAAGTGCTGAACTAAATCCAAGCTGAAATGAATTATTTCAGGTCTCTGTAATCACTATAAAGGGCAGCTCGGTGCACAAGGCATCTTGCGTACACGCAAAGTTGGGAAAGGGCCGCACCCCAAGGGGTGTGGTGTAGACAGCCTACTCTAATGCATTAGTGGCTGCTTCCACGACCCGAACCCGGGATCTATAGGTAACACAGAGACAACGTACTTTACTGTTTCTCCAAGGCTCCCCTTTAAACCAATATGTATATATCTATATATGAAGAATCAAACATGTGACAGTGAAATAAATCGTGGAAACAAATATGGTTATAAGCAAGAAAAAGAAACATAAAGGCAAATGTTAAGTATGTAAAAAAGGTAGCCCGGTGCACTAAGCTCCCGCTATGCGTGGAGTCCAGGAAGGACCGGACTACAAGGGTCTATTGTACGCAACTTACCTTGCATTTCTGCAAATAACCAGTAACGCTGAAGCATAAAGAAAAATTTGAAGTAGGATATTTTTGTCCTCCGATACATTGTAACACTCACATAAATTTTGATGAAAATTTTGACAGAAGTTCATAAACGGGTGTTCTTACATCGAGCTCCCAACATCACGAGTCAAATTATACTAATTGTAACCATTTTAAAAAAGAAATCCCAAGCAGAAGGTAAAATAAATATTAAAGACGCAGACCCCATTTATGGGATTACACTGGATATGTTGTTGTTGCTGTCAAGATATAATAGTTCTCTTACTAAAATTTAGTAGAAAATTTCCTCTTGAAAATATTGCTGCCCTCACGATAACTCATAAAACCTGATGCAACAGTTAACATCTAAAACTAACTGGACATCATCTTCATTGCTATAATGCAACTAACATCCAGTAAAAATAAAGGCATAACTACAATAGGGCAGCTCGGTGCACAAAACATTCCGCAATCACGCATGGTTCGGGGAAGGGCCGCACCCCAAAGGGGTGTGACATAGGCCGTCTACCCTGATGCAAGCATCGGTGGCTGATTCCATGACTGGAACCCGTGACCTATAGGTCACACGAAGACAACTTTACCGTTGCGCCAATACTCCCCTTAAAAGGCTTATGCCTTAATGCTACAATATTAAGGAATATTAGTCGCTTGAAATCCAAAACAACATGAGAATGTTCATCGAGAGAAGTCCGAGGAACCTTATCGTTAATGACGAGATAGAATTCAAGATCCAAAAAATATGCATCAATCCACTTACCATTTCCATCACAATTTTTACAGATGATGCTCCTTGATTTTGCATTTTGGTCACTGTCAGTGGCCTGGAAAAAAGAAAATAATGTTAAAGCTCTGGCACGACATAACCAACTCAAGTAAATAGAAGCAAAGATGACAATGGTTAGATCAGAAAAAGAGGCGAAAGAAAAATTCTAGGAGATGAGAAACGAAAAAAGAAAGCGAGAAAAAGGTTTCTGATCCCATCAGGAACGAAACTATGCCACCTGACCCTGTTTCACATAAATAAAGAGATGACCAATGGCGTAGCCACATACATTAAAGGGTGGTCAACCGAACACCCTTCATCGAAAAACTGTGTATATTAAATTTTAAATACCCTTTGCGAAATTTCTGGCTTCGCATTGGAGATGAATTGGTATTATGCAGATGCCACCATACAATATTCAAATTCCCATAAACAAGTTTATTTGGAGTTTTTCCTAGCCAAGTAGTGTCACTGCAATCATCTATCTCAATCCTTCTCAATACTAGATCAGTTTGAGCACAAAAATCCTCTTAAGTTTTTTGTTGCTCCAGACTCGAGCAAAGACTATGAGCACATACAACAACAAATCCAGTATAATCTCACAAGTGGGGTCTAGGGAGGGTAGTGTGTACGCAAATCTTACATCTACTTAGAAGGTAGAAAGACTGTTTCCGATAGACAAGACTATGCTCACATAAACTTCTTAAAAGCTTCCTCTCTTTTCTCAAGTCAAGACTATCTCCAAATTCTCATCAAACAAGTTTTACTTGATTAGCTGCTTACTTCTGTTTTTTTCCCCCTATTAAGTTCAAAGTCTTCACTCTCATCTATGTACTGTATTTGATATAATCATTCACCTGAAATTTGTTGTACCAATTGCAGTCAATTTCACAATTGAAATTAAAAACATAATTATAGAAGAATAGATGGAATAACAACAACAACAACAACAACAACAACCAAGTGTGGTCCCACAAGTGGGGTCTGGGGAGGGTAGGATGTACGCAGCCTTACCCCTACCCTGGAAGGGCAGAGAGACTATTTCTGATAGACCCTCGGCTAAAGAAGACGAGAGAAGCCCTGCAACGCTGGTCCCACATTTCGTTACTACAATTGTTGTTATTATATATAATAAATGAAAATTATATATAATAATTGTTGTTATATATAATAATAACAACAATTGTAGTAACGAAATGTAACCAAAAAAATATTTTGAACGTAAAGTATTCATACAAGATATATGACTTTTAGCTTCATTTAGTAATATTATTATTTATATTATCAAGTGTTAATTCAAATTAGTAAGATGTTAGCCATATGTTTGTAATGCATTACTTTGGATCTTGATGTAAAAAACTTTATTTGCTAATACAAAGATTTGAGTAGTTTACTTCGAAGTTCTAAAATATTTCTCATGTTAAAAAGTAAATATTCTTTGTCTTTTTAAAACCTTTTTTACACGGATTTTATACTTTTTTCTACAAAGTTCAGAATTGTCTAAGTCAAACTATTATTACGTATTTTACAACACTTTTTGGGGCCTAAAGCGAAGGCTTTACTAGCCTTACCCTTGAGCCACCCATGAAGATAAGTTGTATATTTCTAAGCAAATAATCTGTTTGAAGATTGCAAAGATGTAGTAAATGGTATGATCTTAAACACAAAATAGGAAAATAATTGAGGAAGTAAAGAAGCTATTCTTGAATAAACAAAAGAAAGCATAGTTCAATTATAAAACATGTAACATATGACGAATAATTCAAGAGCAATAGCACATAAATATTCAGAAAGCACTGAAATATAAATCTTACTTATGTATACATTATCCGAATTCTAGCCAAATATGAAACTATAGCGGCTCTAATTTCAACAACACGGAACTTCAATATCCGAATTCTAGCCATAGCAAAGTTTCTTAATTTTGGACGAGCTTCATAAACACCAATTACGGTTTATATTTCAAAAAATTATAGAAATTGAATTTCAGTCACTAATATGCAATTCTTGAAGAAAACAAAAGAACGTTCAAAAGGGACTATGTGAATCTGCAAAAGAGAAAAAAACATTGCCAACAATTTAGAACACGTCACAATTAAGATTTACGATTTAGAGAATCGGGATGTTAACAAAATCAAGAAAAATTAGAGAAAATTCAGAGATTCAATCAAAATAGAATATCCAAAAGTGAGAACACGACACAAATAAGAGGCAAGCAAAACCTTCTAGTTTAGCCCCTAAAGGGGTTTTTTTTAAACCCTAAACTCGAAACTGAAATTTACCATTAGAAAAGTGGAAACAAGATGGAGGATTCCCCCAAGAATAGATGGAATAATAGTTACAAAAGCAGTGAGCTTCCAAGATGAAGTTCACTCTGCCATATATCATATATACAACAATATCCTAGCAAATTTCCTAAGTGTACCTACCTAGTTGCCGCTGTGTGACTGGAGGTCACGGATTCAAGCAGCGGAAATAGTCTCTTTCAGAAATGCCAGGTTAGTCTCTGCACATAGGACCCTATGTGGTCTGGTCCTTTCCCAAACTCCCCGCATAACGGGAGCTTAGTGTACCAAGCTGCTCTTTTTTCTACCTACCTAGTTGTCATATAACCTTCACAATTGAGTTATATATGTCTAAAGGCATACTGGATTTGTAATAGCCCTCAGTGACTAGGCAAAAAAGAAAAAAGAAAAAAGGCAACCCGATGTACTAAGGTCCCGCTATACACGGAGTCGGGGAAGGGCCGGACCACAAGGGTCTATTATTCGCAACCTTACCCTGCATTTCTGCAAGAGACTGTTTCTACAGCTCGAACCCGTGACCTCCTAGTCACATGGAAGCAACTTTAACAGTTATGCCAAGGCTCCCTTCGCTCGCAGTGACTAGGCATAAAAGTGAAAAAAAATGTGGGAATTGCATATTGATAGAGCACATTTAACTACAATATGCAAAAATATTTATCCATAGAAGTCCAAAATTTACCTTCACTTCCAAAACTCTTAAGGAACTCTTGGAGCTGTAGATAACATCTTTAATCCATTGAATATTTCTTCCAGTGCAATTCCCATTAATTAGACCTGTCAAGAATATAAAAACTTCAATTATTACATAAAAGGTTGCACCAAAAATTGAATCCTTAAAACCAAACACAAACACAAAGTATAGTGACAAAATTTGTGTATGGTCACTGAAATTTATCCACTATAACAATAAAATTGCAAATTCTTTTGTTACATTTTAACCATTATCACGGTTAGTGAATACCCATTATATTATTTTAGTCCCAATTCTTTTTGTCACGTTAAATAACTAAACTTTACCCACTAAATAATTAAGTTCAGCTTCTTTAATATGACTAAATAATTAAGTTCAGCTTCTTTAATATGACTATTAAATAGTTGGTTTGGAGATTGTCCAGTTGGTTTAGAGGGCAGTCATCCATACAGATGACCTAGGATCGATCCCCCTCAATGTCTTTTGGGTCGAGCTTGTCGCACAAGGTTTGCCTAGTGCGGTTTACATCCCTGTGTCGTTTGCACGCTATTACACAATAGTAATTTACCCAGTACGCACAGAATGCTCACTCGAAGGGTGTAGCGGCTGCGGGTTTTCCTGGGTTCCAAAAGAAATATAAAAAATATGACTAAATATATTTTTGTTACTAGACTATTATAGAGGGTAAAGTAAAGTAAACACAAGTGAAATTAACCCCAAAAAAGGGTATAAACCAATAGTGTAAAAAATCAAACTAAAAGAAGCAAGCATAAATACCCATTATGCAAAAAGACATAAAAAGAACAAAAATAAATAGAAACTGGAAATTACCTGGTTTATTGACAGAGTTGAAGGAAGCTAAAGGTGTTAAACACAGAGAATTTGCCATTAAGAGAATTGAATTTAGTTAATGAAACAATTTTGATAAGAAAATAAGAAGTGAACTTGGAAAAATTGAAGTAATTGCTAATTAAAACTGCTAGAAATGTTGGTAGTAATGAAAACTACATGCAGCCGCAGGTTTACTAGATAAGGCTCATTCCTTTTCTGTCTTGCTTTAGAAAATAATGACAGACTTATTTCCTTTCTCAGTAACTTAAAAAATAAAATAAAAACATAAATATAGTTTGCAGAATATATTTATAATATTTTGTGATTAATACTGTGGACCGATTAAATTATGATTGAGGTGCTGGTTTAGGGGTATTATCATTTTTAGCTCACGCTAGAAACATGGTACTTCAAGCATCATCTTTTAGAAGTCAATAAGTTGATATTTTGAAAAGTCTTGAAGTAGGGGCATTTGTAGGCATACAAAATTTATTGGATTTAAATCCATAAAATTAATTTGGTCTATATTTTAAATTCAAGATATATTGGTCCAAATAAATATTATGGGCTAATATGATTGAATTAATTATATAAGTCCAATATATATGGATTAAATAAATAAGTCTTAATCCATTGGGCTAGTCCATTTAATTGGGCTAGAGTGATGAGCCCACTTCATCAAGCCCAAAATGCCATCTCTTCTAGAGGCCCAGTTTGGTGCCACGAGTCAAATGACGTGGCACGCCAAGTCAAACGAAAGAGCCAATAGGATCGTGCCATGTGTCAAAATGACAAGGCATGCCCAGTCACACTAAAAGACCAATGAAATCGTGCCACATGTGCAAGTGACATGTTCTGGCCAATCAAATGCAGTCATGTCACACTTCAATTTGATTGGTCGGAAAGAGTTTGTTCTTATCACAACTCCTCCCTTCCACAACTATAAATAGGGGTGTTCATAACTCAGAAAAGACACGAGAAGTTATAACAAGAAGTGAGAAGGAGTTCGTGGATCAAACGCTGCAAATTCCTCCACAAGTTTCAGGCTTCAAGTTCAAGTTCAAGAAATCAAGTGCAAGTTCAAGAACGAAGAACAAATCAAGGTCAAGTTCAAGCAATAAAGCTAAAGCTCAAGAGCAAGATCATCTTTCGAGGCAACAAATACATATTCAAGATCAAGCTCAAAGGCCCTTGAATTTATTTACCATTGAAAGGAAGAATCAGAGGATTCATAGGGATTGTAACACTAAAATATTCGAAATAAAATACTACGATTGTTGCGATATTTTGTGGTCTTGATTTTATTTTCTCGAATCAAATTTATTGTCTACAAATTCTGGCACGCCCAGTGGGACAATCTCTACATCTCATCTCAACCTTTCAATCACCAAAGTTCAAGAACATTGAAATGGCTTCAAAGAAAATCATCTCCGGTTCAACTTCCACCAAGGCTGCTAACTCCAGGTTCTATGCTGATGTGGAAAGCATCCTCGATGTTACCTTTGGAAGTTTTGGACCAGTTACGAGGAGCAAAGCAAGATCTTTAGGACAACAAACACCCCAAGAGTTGTCCGCATCAACCCCTGTTTTTGGATCTTCATCCTCAAAAGGAGCAAGATCTTCCACAAACGCATCTGAAGGAGGAAGCGATGTTGCTGAAAAGATCAAGAAAACTCTTGCTCTGCTTGACCTCTCTGGCTCCAAGCACTCTGCTGTGAAGGAAGATGATGATGCTTCAAGCGATGGATCCTCCCCACTTACACCACATAGCGTGAGCCAATCAAGGATCAATCTGTGTGAAAATCCATGCTACTCTCCACGACAATCATGCAAGCCATGGTGACAAACACTTCATCTATGGAGGAGCAGTTGGCAAACTTGACGGAAGCAATCGCTGGCTTGACCAAATGCATGCAAAATCAAGAGGCTAGAATTGACAAGCTAACAGACAGGGTGAGAATCTTGATGGAAGAAGAATCTACCCATGCACCCGGCAAGCTCCCAGAAGTTCTAGAGAGTGACTCTCCCCAAGACAAGCAGCATCCACTAAGGCTATCCCTGTCTCATCTGAAGGGATGATTCCAATCGATCAACTGAAGGAGTTCATCGAAGGAACCATTAAGAACAAATATGAAGTTGCTGCCAAATCCTCCCTTACATATGCAAAGCCGTACACTGCAAGGGTCGATATGTTGAAGATGCCTGCTGGCTATCAACCTCCGAAGTTTCAACAGTTTGATGGTAAAGGTAACCCAAAGCAACATATTGCGCACTTCGTTGAGACGTGCAACAATGCTGGGACTTATGGAGATTACCTCATCAAGAAGTTTGTCCGCTCGCTAAAAGGAAATGCTTTTGACTGGTACACAGACCTCGAGGCTGGATCTCTTTCGATAACTGGGATCAACTAGAGCAAGAATTCCTCAATCTCTTTTATAGCACAAGACGCACAGTAAGTATGATAGAGCTTACAAATACTCGTCAATGAAAGGGGGAACCGATTATCGACTTTATCAATCATGGGAGGAATGCAAGCCTCAACTGCAAAGACAAGCTTAGTGAAGCTTCAGGCATAGAGATGTGCATCCAAGGCATGCATTGGGGATTGCGCTACATCTTGCAAGGTATCAAGCCTAGCACATTTGAAGAACTTGCAACTCGTGCCCATGACATGGAATTGAGCATGGCCTCCGCTGGAAATGAAAGGCTACCCATCTATGAACCTCGCAAAGCGAATGACAAGCAAGAAGTCAGGAAGTGGGGCAAGTTCCTACTGAAGTCTTAAAGCAAAGAAGCGATGAATGTCAATACGTCACCTATGAAATTTATGACAAAGGTGAGCAAGAAGCAGAGTATGAAATCCACTTCTTTTCAAGACAAGCCAAGTGGAAAGTTGACTCTAAAAGAAATGCAGGAAAAAGATTACCCATTCCTGGATTCTGATGTGCCAGCCATTTTCGAAGAACTCCTAGAGTTAAATCTCATTGAGCTTCCGGAGATGAAGCGACCAAATGAAGATGGGAAAACAAATGACCCAAACTACTGCAAATATCACCGACTTGTAAGCCACACTCTGGAGAAGTGCTTTGTCTTCAAGGATAAAGTCATGGATTTGGCTCGCGAAAAGAAGATCGTGCTTGAAGATGAGAAAGCAAGCGCAAACCAAGTCTCTATCACCTTTGGCTCATTCAGTCCGGATGACTTATGTGGCTTTAAAGAAAGTAAATATGAAGAATTACTGGAGAGCGACAAAGATGAAGTCAATCAACCTGATGATGATGAAGGTTGGACATTGGTGACTCGTCGTAGGCACCACAAAAGGAGCCCACAAAAAGAATCAATAGAACAACCAACAAGGAAGATGATGGTAAAAAGACCAACGAAAAAGAATCCAGTTAGGCATTTGAAGAAAGCAAAAGTGGAGATGCACCATTCTCAAAAGCCACGAAATCCAGTGACCTTGGAGGAGTTTTTACCAAGTTGGTTCCGCACGAAGATTTCCCATGAGGGCATTGATGCCTCTTGTTGCCATGCTGACAAAGGGGAAGAAAAGAGTGATGACCTACCGTTGGCATCATCTTCGGAAAAGCCCATCGAGTCCACTCCTCAAGAATTTAATGCTTGTGAGGAAAAGGTCACGTTCATAAATGATGATCTTTTGCTAGGTGGCACTCCTCATAACCGCCCATTGTACCTGGTTAGCTATATGAGCAATGAAAGGGTAAATCGGATTTTGGTTGATGGAGGATCCTCAGTGAACATTTTGCCAATCCACATTGTGAAAGAATTTGGTATTCCCATGAACGAACTCTCAGAAAGTCGTGTGATGATACAAGGATTCAACCAAGGGGGGAAAAGAGCCATAGGCGCCATCAGGCTGGGAATCACTATTGAAGATATGCAATCAAGTGCATGGCTGCATATGATCGACGCGAAGACTTCATACAATGTTTTGCTTGGGAGGCCTTGGATACATGAGAATAAAGTAGTTCCATCTACCTACCATCAATGTTTAAAATACTACGAGGGTGAAATCGAGAAGACGGTAGTTGCTGATGATGAGCCATTCACCGAGGCTGAGTCACACTTCGCCGATGCAAAGTTCTACTTGAAGAACCGTATTGTGAAGGAGCTGAAAGCTGATGATGGCATGAAAAGCAAGAATAAAGAGCCCTCAACTAAAATAGAAGAGGTGACTACTGGTGAAGCCAAAGTTGCTAGTAAGGAGGTACAATCCAACGCGAATAAGTTTTATAGAAGGAATGTTACGTCTTATGGCAAGAAAGTAAGTCCGACACTCCAATATATCCCTAAAAGGAAGAAAGATGAAAGTGAATCATCTAATCTCCAAGACAACATGCTAAAGGAGTTAACTCTTCCTGTCAAACGGATTGAGGCAGTAAAGTCGTCCTCAATTCCACTTACAGGGTTTGTAGCCCAAAATCGTTTGTAGAATGTGGCACTCCCTACAAAATGAACAGATGAAGGTTTTGATCCTAACGCTTACAAGCTATTTGGAAAAGCTAGATACGATCCCAATGAGCCGTCAAAGTTAGGGAAGCTCCCATCGGAAGTTGCAATAAGGCAACCACGTGAAGGTTTGGGATACAAGCAACCGTCACCAGTGCGCATCTCAATAAGAAGGGCGAGCAACAATTATATCACTGTAGAAGATGAATCAACCGCTTCTAACAAGCCTTTTGTCTTTGATCAACTTAGAAAATCACCTGTGAGGACCTCCATGTTTGAAAGATTGGGTCCACTAAAGAAGGGGAACAAGTTCCGGAGAAATTTTCAAAGCATAAGAACACCCGCTTCACCCAAAATCCAGGAGATCTCTAAGGATTTCCAAAGTCTGGTTCCTTCTAAAATGAGGCAACAAACAAAACTTGTGGTTTCATGTAAAGAAGTACTGAAGGTAAAGCCACATACTGTGGTCTATACTAAGGAACGTGATGAAGACGAAGAAAGTGTAGGTTCTTCGTATCTTGTTACTGGACAAATCAAGAATGGCATTCCATTTTTGATGGAAGATAATGCGGAGTTGGAGGATGTTTCGCCATGTTATCACATATTCTTCAATGATGGGGACCCTCAAGAAGATGAAGATGCTAAAGATGCTCCACCTGAACTTGAAGAAGAAGTGAAGACGATAGTTGATGCCTTAAGAGAAGTTAACCTTGGCACCGATGAAGAACCAAGACCCACCTACCTAAGTGCTTTACTTGAAGCTGATGAAGAGAGCACTTATATTGAATTACTCAAAGAGTTCAGGGATGTATTTTCCTGGAGTTACAAAGAGATACCTGGCTTGGACCCGAAAGTAGCAGTCCATCACCTTGCAGTCAAAAATGGTGCTCGTCCTGTTAAACAAGCTCAAAGGCGTTTTAGGCCAGACTTGGTTCCCTTGATTGAAACCGAAGTTAACAAACTCATCGAAGTTGGCTTTATTCGCGAAGTTAAATACCCAACATGGGTTTCAAGTATAGTACTTGTAAGGAAGAAGAATGGCCAGATTTGAGTGCGCGTTGACTTTAGAGATCTCAACAATGCATGTTCGAAAGATGAATTTCCGCTTCCTATTCCAAAGCTGATGATCGATGCTACTACTGGTTACGAGGCAATGTCTTTCATGGACGGTTCGTCGGGCGATAAACAAATATGCATTGTACCAAAAGACGAAGAGCTTACTGCATTCCATACCCCAAAGGGTATTTATTGCTACGAGGTAATGCCTTTTGGCTTGAAGAATGTTGGTGCTACTTACCAAAAGGCTATGCAGAATATTTTCGACGATCTTCTCCACAAGAATGTCGAATGCTATGTTGACCACGTGGTGGTGAAATCAAGAGAGAACAGCGACCACATAAAACTTGAGGATGGTATTTGAATTACTCCGGAGATACCAACTTAGGATGAACCCATTGAAATGTGCCTTTGGAGTTACTTCTAGAAAGTTCCTTGGTTTCATTGTCCGACATCGAGGGATCAAAATTGATCAAGCCAAAGTGGATGCCATTTTGAAAATGTCTGAGCCTTGAGACATCCATGAATTGAAAAGTCTACAAGGAAAGAAAACTCTCTTTACTACTTGAACAGGATGTTGACACTTAACGAGTTGAATTATTCGCCAATTGAAAAGTTGTGTTTTGAACTAGTCTTCTCAATTCAAAAGTTGAAGCACTACTTTCAAGCTCATGTTGTCCGTCTTGTTTCTAAAGCAAACCCCATCAAGTTCGTGATGTCAAAACATGTTCTTAGTGATCGACTAGCGAGATGGTACCTCCAATTTCAACAATTCGAGATTTTGTACATCCTTCAAAAGGCTGTAAAAGGACAAGCATTGGCAGACTTCTTGGCAGATCATCCGATACCTGATGATTGGGAGCTAACTGATGAACTACCTGATAAGGACGCAATGGTCGTTGAAGTTCAACCTCCATGGAAGATGTACTTTGATGGTGTTGCGCATCGTGTGGGAGCCAAGGCTGGCGTAGTATTTGTCACTCCCCAAGGTGAAGTCTTGCCCTACTCCTTCACCTTGACACAACTCTGTTCCAACAATGTTGTTGAATATCAAGCATTAATACTTGGTCTTGAAATGGCCGTTGATATGAAGCAATTGCAAGTCTTTGGTGCCTCCCAGTTAGTGGTCAATCAGCTTTTGGGTAGTTACGAGGTCAAGAAGCCTGAACTACGCCCATATCATGATTACGTTAAAAAGTTGATGGGGTGGCTCGGTGATGTGACTATTTAGCATATGCCAAGGAAAGAAAATAAGAAGGCTGATATTTTAGCTGCTCTAGCTTCATCATTAGACCTGCCTGACCAAGTGCAAGTTACCGTCTGCCAAAAATGGGTAGTACCGCCGCCAAATGAGTCTGAAAGTGAAGAAAACGAACTCAAGCATCTTGTTGCTATTTCTGAAGTTGAGAAAGAAGAATGACGGCAACCCATTATCGACTGCTTATGTTATGGGATACTTCCAGAAAATCCGAGAAGAAGGACTGAAATCCATCGTCCTGCACCTTGCTTCCTTTACTTCAAAGATACTCTATACAGAAGGTCATTAGAGGGAGTACTCTTGCGATGCCTAGGAGAAGAAGAAGCTCTTCAAGCTTTGCAAGAGGCACATTCTAATGTAAAGGGGGCAACCCTCCATGGTAAATTGATATCTTTGATGGGCCGATTGTAGGAGGATGTCAAGTATTTGCATTGAAGTCCAGGGATTCTCTATGTCTTCAGGTTCACCAAACCTTCAAGTTTGTTAGTCTCCAAGTCTGCCCTCTGCCTTATAAAAAAAAGGGGAAGAGAAGAGAGACATCAAAAGGAAACACAAGTATAAGGAAAAGATTGCTTGTCACAACATTTCAAATTCAGTGAGACTTGAACTCAAGATATTTGAGAGAATATGGCTCTTAAATTTTGATTTATGGCAAGTAAGACATCGTTTGATCTCAAGGCTTCCATACCAAGATATGAATTTTTGTGAGACTGCGCAAATATGGAATTGATGGTGTGGTGCAATGTAAAGTTGATTTCAAAATATTATCTCGGACTATTCCAAAGTTGTTTGATTGATAATTTTGGATATATTCTAGATCTTGAAGTCTAGTTTTCAATAAATCAAACGTTTCCTAATTTCAATGTTCCTACACCAAGATATGAATTTATTTGATGAGACTGCATAAATCTAGAATTGATAGCGTGGTGCAATGTAAAGTTGATTTTGAAATATTATCTGGGACAATTTATAAGTTGTTTGATTGAGAATTTTGGATATGTTCTAGGTCTTGAAGTCTAGTTTTCTTGAAATCAAACGGTTTGCAATTTCGTATTTCTATACCGAGATATGAATTTTTTGGTGAGACCGCGCAAATCTGAAATTTTTAACATGGTGAAATCTAAAGTTGGTTTCAAAATATTATCCGATGCGATTCTGAAGGTTTTTGATTCTGAGTATTGGATATATTTTAGATATTGAAGTCATCAAATGATTCATTATTTGGACTTTCCCACTACAAGATATGAATCATTTGTTACAAGCATGTAAAGCTGAAAATTGTGCGACTAAGATAAAAGTCGAACAATGTAAAGCAAAAGAGAAGCTGAAATATTTAAGCCCACGAAGTCTCCAAGTTGAAGTCTTCAAGTGTATTCAAGTTGAAACCTTCAACCCCGTCAGTCTTCAAGTTGAAGTCTTCAAATCCGCTGATCTTCAAGTTGAAATATTTAGGCCCTCCAAGTCTCAAAGTTGAAGTCTTCAACCTCGTCGGTCTTCATGTTGAAGTCTTCAAATCCCCTGATCTTCAAGTTGAAATATTTAGGCCCTCCAAGTCTCAAAGTTGAAGTCTTCAAGTCTGTCGGTCTTCAAGTTGAAGTCTTCAAATCCGTTGATCTTCAAGTTGAAATATTTAGGCCCTCCAAGTCTCAAAGTTGAAGTCTTCAAGTCTGTCGGTCTTCCAGTTAAAGTCTTTAAATTCGCCGATCTTCAAGTTGAAATATTTAGGCCCTCCAAGTCTCAAAGTTGAAGTCTTCAAGTTCGTCGGTTTTAAAGTTAAAATAGTTAAGCCCCCCAAGTTGAAGTCTTCAAGTCTTTCGGTCTTCAAGTTTCAGTCTTCAAATTCGCCGATCTTAAAGTTGAATTGTTTAATCCATCCGAATCTTCGCGTTGAAGTTTGCAAAGTCCGCCAAATCTTCAAAGTTTTCCAAGTGTTCAAGTCGATGTCATCTTCAAGTTGAAGCTTTATAACTTTCCAATCTTAAGGTGGACATATAAGTCCCTTTGCACCTTAAGTTGGCCTCTTCGCCGGTTTGTCCTTAAAAGGAACTATAACTTTCCAATCTTAAGGTGGACATATGAGTCCCTTTACACCTTAAATTGGCCTCTTCGCAGGTTTGTCCTTAAAAGGAACTATAACTTTACAATCTTAAGGTGGACATATGAGTCCCTTTGCACCTTAAGTTGGCATCGCCGATAGTCGAGCCACATTGAGAGTAATATCTCCGGTAGTCGAGCCATTTTGAGAGTAATCTCTCCGGTAATCGGGCCACATTGAGAGTAATCTCTCCGGTAGTCGTGCCATTTTGAGAGTAATCTCTCCAGTAGTCAGGACACATTGAGAGTAATCTCTCCGGTAGTTAGGCCACATCGAGAGTAATCTCTCCGGTAGTCGGTCCATGAGAGTAATCTCTCCGATATTTGGGCAAGGATGAATACTCATCCCCTCACACCCCAAGATTGTCTTCTTCATGCATGGATTATCTCGTTGAACAAAAACATATCTTTCTCGCTTGACCTACAAAAAAATGACAAAAGAAGAAAATCACAAGAAAAGAAGAAGAAATTACCTTCTCGTCAATGCTTCCGAATCCACAAAACTAGACTCAAGTGGCTTGAGAAAACTGCGAATTGATGCTTAACGATTACAAGCACATGGGTTTATATAGATCTCCGTAGATGACCTGCAACAGTATAATATCGATGTGGGAATCACGGAAATCAGTCCTCGAAAAGAATTGGACTGCTAAGGTGGCTCAACAAATTGTCTCTGATATGGACTCGGCGTCCAACTCCAAAAAGGAATCGATAATGCATGGTTATTTCTTTAACGAAGTAATGTTGAGACCAAATTCCATTAAACAAGGAAAGTGTTGTTCCTCCTGTATTTGTAAAATAATGATTATGGAAATTAGAACGTTAGCTTATAAACGTAAATATAAATAAAACAGAAATTAATTCGAGCCCACTGAATTCACAGTGTTTCCTTAAGGAATTTAATCCCCTCCTAGTACCCAAGGTTATGGATTATTTCCTCCCAGGATAGAACGAATTACACACTGGTGTAGCGGTACTTCAAACCCCAATGTTTCAGCGAACACAAAATTCGACAGCAAATCACACTTACTGTTGCTTTCTTAGTAGTTTAAAACAATGCAGAACAAGGGAGGAGAAGTCAGAAATTCGTATGGAAAATCTAAGAGGAAGGAGTGCAAAGTATAGCTAACATTGAGTTTTCGGTGAAGAGAAGATCAATTGCTCTCAAGTTTTTAGTATATCTTCAACAGGCTGCTTGCACCCTCTATTTATAGTGCAATTAGCTGCTAAAAATGGACCCGCTACCACTCATGAAGTGGAACACTTGACCATGGTGGATAGAGCACCAAACTGTTTACTAATGGAGCAATCAATATGGCAATGGTGGCTGGAGCACTACTCATGGTGAAATGAGTACTTGCTCATTAATATTCACGGATTGGAAAACATCCGTTACAAACACGGATAATATTACATTAATATTCACTATTAACAAATAAATTTGGTCCAAAAAATTAATCAATCAATCGATCATTTGACCAAATCCAAATCCGAAGCCGAAGCCGAAGCCATAGCTGTAGCCTAAGCCGAGCGAGCGAGCGACGACGACGGCGCAAGACTTGCCTTCTTTTTAACTCTTTAAGAGCTATATGAAGTGCATTTGTATATAAACCCACCAAACTCCTTTTCCTCTACCAATGAGAGACAATGTCTCATTAAAAGGAAAGGGAAGCTTAAAATTTTACTCAAAATTTTTATTTCCCTCCATTTTCCATTCACCCTCTTTTTAATACCTTTCTATATTAAAAAGAAACTCAACAATCCCCCATATGAATGGGGAATGGCTATATCACGGAAGTATGCATGAAAAACTTGTGTGATTTGCAAACAAGGATTAATTGCATCTGGATAAGTAGGTTTCCTTTTGAACTTTCCGTAGTGAACTTATGTCGGATATACTCGGTCAATCGGTAGATTTGATATCTTTGAACCGTCGAACTTTAGTGTATACCTAGACAACCATAAGTCACACAATCAATCCCTTAACCGTCTTTAGTTCTCATTGTTGTGTTCGTTTCAGCCATGAACACTGCCTGGTTTCATAAGTGCGTAGAGAATTGGCCTTGCAAAATTCTCCTTGAATCGGCTAACACTTCACACTTACATAGGTGATTCCTAAACGTGTCATCCCGTAGATACACTATTTGATATACCCTGTATCAAATTTAGAAATCATTAAAAAGCCTTAATGCTTTATCCTTGGTACTGAACATTGTCTCATCACGAGAATGGACTAAAATTTTTGTTGACAATGTTGAACCGTCATTAATGACTTTGTTTGATCTCCTTGAACCTAGATCTTGGGATCTCCAGTCTTCTAGGTAGAGTTACCGCCACAATGACTTGTTCTCGGCCATAGTCTCATTCCCCTCGATGATTTCTCAACTACCTCTCTAGTTAGGCCTTTTGTAAGTGGATCCGACACATTATCACTTGACCTTACATAGTCAATCGTGATAATTCCTCTAGAGAGTAGTTGCCTAACGGTTTTATGTCTTCATCGTATATGACGAGATTTACCGTTATACATAACGCTCCCAGCCCTTCCAATTGCTGCTTGGCTATCACAATGTATGCATATTGGTGCCAACGGTTTGGGCCAAAATGGAATGTCTTCCAAGAAATTCTGGAGCCATTCAGCTTCTTCACCGGCTTTATCTAAGGCTATGAAGTCAGCCTCCATTGTAGAGCGGGCAATACATGTTTGTTTGGACGACTTCCAAGATATCGCTCCTCCACCAATAGTGAATACATATCCACTTGTGGACTTCGAATCAGTTGAACCGGTGATCCAATTTGCATCATAATATCCTTCAATCACCGCAGGATATTTACTGTAGTGCAAATCAAAGTTTTGGGTATGTTCTAAATATCACAAAACTCGTTTCATTGCCATCCAGTGAGATTGACCTGGATTGCTTGTGTATTGACTCAGTTTACTTATAGCACAAGCTATATCTGGTCGTGTACAATTTATGATGTACATTAAGCATCCCAACACACGAGCATAATCCAATTGTGATATGCTTTGGCCTTTGTTCTTTGCTAATGCAAGATTCACGTCAATTGGAGTCTTTACAACTTTAAAGCTTAAGTGCTTGAATTTTTCAAGTACTGTCTTAATATAATGATATTGTGACAGTGCTAGACCTTGAGGAGTCTTTTGGATCTTAGTCCCCAAAATTAAATCAGCAACTCCCAAGTCTTTCATATCAAACTTGCTAGTTAGCATACGCTTAGTCGCATTTATGTTGACAATGTCATTACTCATTATCAGCATATCATCCACATATAGACAAAAAATGACTATGTGATTTGTAACATTTTTAATGTACACACATTTATCACATTCATTTATCTTAAAACCATTTGACAACATTGTTTGGTCAAATTTCGCATGCCATTGTTTGGGTGCTTGTTTTAGTCCGTAGAGGGACTTAACAAGTCTACATACGTTCTTTTCTTTACTTGGAACTACAAACCCTTCAGGTTATTCCATGTAAATTTCTTCCTCCAAATCTCCATTTAAGAAGGCTGTCTTTACGTCCATTTGATGAATTTCAAGACCATAAACTGCAGCTAAAACTACTAGCATTCGTATGGACGTAATTCTCGTCACTAGAGAATATGTATCAAAGTAGTCAAGACCTTCTCGTTGTCTATACCCTTTGACAACAAGTCTTGCTTTAAATTTATCAATAGTGCCATCATCTTTCATTTTTCTTTTAAAAATCCATTTACACCCCAAAGGTTTATTTTCAGGAGGAAGATCAACCAATTCCCATGTATGGTTGTTCAATATGGATTCTATTTCACTATTGACTGCCTCTTTCCAGAACAATGATTCCGAAGAAGTCATAGCTTCTTTAAATGTTCGAGGCTCATTTTCCAATAAGAAAGTCACAAAATCTGGTCCAAACGAAGTAGACGTTCTTTGACGTTTACTACATCTTGGATCCTCCTGATAAAATGTACTTTCTTTTGTTTCTTCCCGAGGTCGTTTAGATACTTCACCAAACAACTCACATTCCTTTTTATACAGATATATATTTTCAAAGAACTCAGTATTATCTGATTCTATAACCGTATTATTATGAATGTCAGGATTTTCTAATTTATGAACCAGAAATCGATATGCTTTACTATTGGTCGCATATCCTATGAAAACACAATCAACTATTTTCGGTCCTATTTTTACCCTTTTGGGTTTAGGAACTTGTACTTTTGCCAAACACCCCCACACTTTAAAATAATTCAAGTTAGGCTTCCTTCCTTTCCATTTTTTATATGGAATGGATTGTGTTTTGCTATGAGGTACTTGATTTAGTATTCGGCTAGCCGTAAGAACAGCTTCCCCCCACAAGTTCTGTGGCAATCCAGAACTTATCAACAATGCATTCATCATCTCCTTTAATGAACAATTCTTTCTTTCCGCAATCCCATTGGATTGGGGCGTGTAAGGGGCTGTTGTTTGATGAATAATTCCATATTCTAAACATATTTGTTCAAAAGGAGATTCATATTCACCACCCCTATCACTTCTTATCATTTTGATTTTCTTGTTAAGTTGCATCTCAACTTCATTTTGTATTGCTTGAATGCGTCTATTGCTTCATCTTTAATGTTAAGTAAGTAAACATAGCAATATCGAGTACTGTCATCAATAAAAGTTATGAAATACTTCTTTCCACCGCGAGATGGTATTGACTTCATATCACAAATGTCTGTGTGAATTAAGTCTAAAGGATTTGAATTCCTTTCTACCGACTTATGAGGATGTTTAACATATTTAGATTCCACACATATTTGACATTTTGATTTTTCGCATTCAAACTTAGGTAATATTTCCAAGTTAATCATTTTTCGCAAGGTTTTATAATTGACATGACCCAAACGTACATGCCATAAATCATTTGAGTCAAGTAAGTAAGAAGAAGCTGAAGTTTTATTATTAGTTTCAACAACTATTACATTCAGCTTGAAAAGGCCCTCAGTAAGGTAACCTTTTCCTACAAACATTTCATTCTTACTAATCACTACCTTGTCAGATACAAAAACGCACTTGAAACCGTGCTTTACAAGAAGTCCAGTAGAGACTAAGTTCTTCCTAATCTCGGGAACATGAAGGACGTTGTTCAAAGTCATGACCTTGCCAGAAGTCATCTTGAGAAATATCTTACCGTATCCTTCAATTTTTGCTGTAGCAGCATTTTCCATAGAGAGCGTCTCTTCGGGTCCAACAGAAGCATATGTAGAAAATGCTTCCCTCATAACACAAACATGGCGAGTGGCTCCAAAATCAATCCACCACTCCTTTGGGTTTCCTACCAGGTTGCATTCAGAAAGCATGACGCACAAGTCATCAACATCATCATGCTTTTCTACCATGTTTGCTTGACCCCTTTGCTTGTCTTTCTTCCGAGCATGACACTTCGTAGATTGTGTCCGATTTTCCCACAGTTGTAGCAGTTTCCACTGAACCGCTTCTTTCTTGGGTTGTATTTCAGACCAGAAGCCTTCTTTCTCCTTTTGTTATCTTCAACAATATTTGCTCCCATTATTGTTGAATTTCCACGGCCTCTCCTTTCAGCAGCTTTATTGTCCTCTTCGATTCTCAATTGAACAATGAGATCTTCAGGGGACATCTCCTTTCGTTTATGTTTCAAATAATTTTTGAAGTCCTTCCACAATGGAGGCAACTTCTCAATTATTGCTGCTACTTGGAATGCTTCATTGATGACAAGACCTTCAATGAAAATTCCGTTAGTAAAATTACTAAAAATTTTACTTTCAACATCAGTATTCATTTGAAATATACCTTCAGTAAGTAGATCATGAATAATCACTTACAATTCCTGGACTTGGGTAATAACAGACTTGCTATCTACCATTTTGTAGTCCAAAAATTTTGCAGCGACGAATTTCTTCATCCCGACATCTTCAGTTTTGTATTTCTTTTCAAGCGCATTCCACAATTCTTTTGACGTCTCCACGCCACTGTATACATTATACATATTATCCTCCAGTCCGCTAAGAATATAATTTCTGCACAAGAAGTCAGAATGCTTCCACGCCTCAATCACGAGAAAGCTTTCATTCTCAGGAGTTTCATCTGGAAGATCAGGAACATCTTCCTTGATGAACTTCTGTAGACATAACGTAGTCAAGTAGAAGAACATCTTCTGCTGCCAGCGCTTGAAATCCATCCCAGAAAATTTTTTGGGTTTCTCTGCCGGTGCCAATGCCAGAGTTCGACTTGTCGATGCGTTGACAGTCATAATCGGAATAGCTTGATTTCCGTCATTCGCCATTTATTTTTTTCTGAAAAAAAAATGACACAAACAAACGTTTAATAAACGTTTAAAACTGGAGTGAAAAATCACGTAGATTTTAATCTCCAACAAAATGCCACGAAGGCTTTACTCTCCAAATGGGAGTACACAAAACTACAAAGGTTTTAAGTTTCCAGAATAATAAGAATAACACAAATGCATAAATTAAAATTATTAAATTCCTTAAGCTTGTTATTCCTCCTGTATTTGTAAAATAATGATTATGGAAATTAAAACGTTAGCTTATTAACGTAAATATAAATGATATAAATGAAACACAAATTAATTCGAGCTCACTAAATTCACAGTGTTTCCTTAAGGAATTTAATCCCCTCCTAGTACCCAAGGTTATGGATTATTTCCTCCTAGGATAGAACGAATTACACACTGGTGTAGCGGTACTTCAAACCCCAATGTTTCAGCGAACACAAAGTTCGGCAGCAAATCACACTTACTGTTGGTTTCTTAGTAGTTTATAACAATGCAGAATAAGGGAGGAGAAGTCAGAAATTCGTATGGAAAATCTGAGAGGAAGGAGTGCAAAGTATAACTAATGTTGAGTTTTCGGTGAAGAGAAGATCAATTGCTCTCAAGTTTTCAGTGTGTCTTCAACAGGCTGCTTGCAATTAGCTGCTAAAAATGGACCCGCTGCCACTCATGAAGTGGAGCACTT
Source organism: Nicotiana tabacum (assembly GCF_000715075.1). Taxonomy (NCBI): domain Eukaryota; kingdom Viridiplantae; phylum Streptophyta; class Magnoliopsida; order Solanales; family Solanaceae; genus Nicotiana; species Nicotiana tabacum. The sequence goes on along the minus strand of NC_134087.1, from coordinate 208,351,820 downwards.
GGCCATGGTGGACAGAGCACCAGGATGTTTACTAATGGAGCAATCAATATGGAAACAAATAAATTTGGTCCAAAAAATTAATGAATTAATCAATTGACCGAAGCCGAAGCCGTAGCCGAAGCCGAGCGAGCGACGACGACGGCGCGAGGCTTGCCTTCTTCTTAACTCTTTAAGAGCTACATAAAGTGCATTTGTATATAAACCCACCAAACTCCTTTTCTTATACCAATGAGGGACAATGTCTCATTAAAAGGAAAGAAAAACTTAAAATTTTACTCAAAATTTTCATTTCCCTCCATTTCCCATTCACCCTCTTTTTAATACCTTTCTATATTAAAAAGAAACTCAACAGAAAGTAGTTTGAAAAGCAATGTGTCAATGGACGCTACAACGAAGGTGTTTTTCTAAGTTAAGGAAAAGTGACATTTTCAAATTCGTTGATTAAATTCAAGTTCCAAGATATGCCTAATCAATGTGCAATTAGCTTTTAAGTCTCATAGTCAAGTTATTTGAAGTAGTCACGATGATTTGCGTCAATTCTTTGCAAATGAAAGCACATTTGGAGGCCAAGCTTAATACTAAAATAATATTCTTTGTAGTCTTTGGTCACTTGACCTTAACTACGTGGCAGATTTAACTTAAAGTTGCCATGACGTCAAGGAAGCCGTGGATCAAATGACCGAGGAGCACAAGGAAGAATTAACCAACCTTGAGCTCAAGCTGACCGAGGCTGTCTCAACGTTGCATAAGGAGGTTGAGATTGGGCACGACACAATTTGGGCAGGACATCCAGGCCAAAAGCACACTTTGGCGTTATTAGAGGCATCATATTATTGGCCGCATATGAGTGATGACATTGAAGTGTACGTCCGAACGTGTCTGGTGGCTGCCATGATTGTCCCAGTGGGCCGGGGGGCCGTGTCCTCCATGTGCAAAGATTCCCTGGCTTTTGGAAACCAGAATATTCATTATAAATTAAAGTCTTGGCATAGATTATAGATTAAAAGAATAAATCAGTTCAGGTTGGAAAGCTTGGAGATCGTTTAAGCATGGTACTTCAAGCCTCATCCTTTAGAAGTCAATAAGTTGATATAAGGGGGCATTTGGTAGGCATACAAAATTTATTGGATTTAAATCCATAAAATTAATTTGGTCTATATTTTAAATTCAAGATATATTGGTCCAAATAAATATTATGGGCTAATATGATTGAATTAATTATATAAGTCCAATATATATGGATTAAATAAATAAGTCTTAATCCATTGGGCTAGAGTGATGAGCCCACTTCATCAAGCCCAAGATGTCATCTTTTTAGAGGCCCAGTTTGGTGCCACGTGTCAAATGACGTGGCACGCCAAGTCAAACGAAAGAACCAATGGGATCGTACCATGTGTCAAATGACAAGGCATGCCCAGTCACACTAAAAGGCCAATGAAATCACGCCACGTGTGCAAGTGACATGTTCTGGCCAATCAAATGCGGCCATGTCACACTTCAATTTAATTGGTCGGAAAGAGTTTGTTCTTATCACAACTCTTCCCTTCCACAACTATAAATAGGGGTATTCATAACTCAGAAAAGACACCAGAAGTTATAACAAGAAGCAAGAAAGAGCTCGTGGATCAAATGCTGCAAATTCCTCCACAAGTTTCAGGCCTCAAGTTCAAGTTCAATAAATCAAATGCAAGTTCAAGAATGAAGAACAAATCAAGGTCAAGTTCAAGCAATCAAGCTCAAGAGCAATATCAACGTTCGAGGCAACAAATATATATTCAAGATCAAGCTCAAAGGCCCTTGAATTTATTTACCATTGAAAGGAAGAATCAGAGGATTCATAGAGATTGTAACACTCAAATATTCGAAATAAAATTCTACGATTGTTGTGATATTTTGTGATTTTGATTTTATTTTCTCGAACCAATTATCTTTCTATTTAAACTATTATCTAACTAGTTTTAAAAGTACGCTTGTTTCGCGTGCACTTGATTCGATGAGTAATTTTTTTAAGCCAAATATATATAATAATATTATGGTTGAGTTATAAAATAAGAGTTTTAAGCATCTTGATGAATAAAATAATTGAGCACAGTAAAAAATTTAATTAGAATACTTTGTTCGTGTCAAGAATTTTGATAATAACAACGAAAACTCAAAATTTATTTAAAATTGAGAAAGAAAAAAGAATAAGTTTTTTTAAAGGATATATTATTGTGCATGTAATACAAAAAAATAATTATTTAAATAGGGATATATTTATAATATACATTAATATGCTTAAAAAGCTCAATTATTTTATCCAACATTATATATGCATGAAAATTATATTTTTTTCCTTATTTTACTTTATAAATAAAATATATTTATTCTATAGGCAAATCCATAATATACAGTAAAAATAGAAAAAAATATCATAATATTAAAAATTATTAGAAAAAGATAAAAGTTGATAATTCAGAGGGTAATATATGCATTTTTTATCAGCAAAAGTTTGAGAAATCAAGCTGAGTGACTATCTGAGTGATATAGAAATAGTTAAGTGATTTTTATACTTTACTAGGTAACTCCGAATAGGTAAGTGACCAATTGATAATGGATTTTCCCATTTTACCAATTTAGCTTTTAGAAAATCAAGACATAATTACTTTTTTTCAACATTACTCTTTTTACTAAAGAGGTTGACAAGTGATTAATAATACTTGCTTTCCAATTAATAGGAATGATAAAGTGAGAGGAAATAAGAAATAAATAAGGGTAATTTAGTAAATTAATATTTATGTCACTACAACAAATCATAGCTACGACGACATTTAATTAGTGACGTATATAATAAATGTCGCAAAAAGACTATTTTTGTGACAATTGTTAAGAAATATCTTAAAATGAATGACATTTAATAAGACATGACAAAACTATTGAGACTCTTAAGTAAAATGTCACATATTTGTGGGTATGTTTTGGACGTTTAAGGGAAAAGTTATATAATTATATGTTTAAGTAACTTGTAGTTGGTTCAAATTGTTTGTAGTATACTGGAAAGTATTGAAATAAGAATGGATGTTATTATGAATAAATTTTTGTTAATTTATTGTTTTCTTTTAATATAAACATGTTTTTCATTTAATCTTTAGTCATGACTGATATAATTGCTTTCACATCACATTATATATAAGTCAGAAACTATAAATAATTTAACGACATTTATATATATGTCGCAAACAAGATACATTAAGTATCCAAATTATTGACATTGGATAAATGTCTTTACTATACGTCAAAAGTTATTTGCCGACGTTAATCTAAATATCGGGAAAAATGACATTAAAATTTTCAACATTTAATTTAAGTGCAAAATAAATGTCGGTAAATAATTTTGTGACATTTATGCTACCTAATCGTATGTCATATTTTTTGTAGTGTATTTAATATTTTTTTAATGGACGTACTAAAACATTAAACGATACTTAAAATGGAATGGAGTAAGTATTGGATTTAACTTACATGTATTAGTTGTGCAAAGAAAATGCACTAGTGGGGTCTGGAGAGGGTAGTGTGTACGCAGACCTTACCCCTATCCGGGAGTAGAGAAGCTGTTTCCAAATAGACCCTCGGCATCCTTCCATCCAACAACTCCCCATCTTTGTTCTTGGGGTGACTCGAACTCACAACCTCTTGGTTGGAAGTAAGGTTTGCTTACCATCAGAGCAACCCCTCTTTTAAATTGTATTGTGTATAGAAGTTAAACTCTATAATATTTAGTAGGATAGATTAACTCAGTCGTGGATGTAGCCTCTTTTTATAGGTTTGTTCTAGGGCTGTCAAATTTGGCCCAAGCCCAAATGACCCGCCCAACCCGCCCAAGGTTGGGTTGGTTATTGACCCGCCCATTTATTGAACTTAGTTCATCTTGACCCAACCCATCTCAACCCATTTAAAGTTAGGCTAATTTTTAGCCCAAATTGATCCATGAGTAAGTTTGTCAAAATATCTTAGAAATAATTTTATTTTTTGTTTAATATTTTAAATATGACCATAACAAAAGCAAAAAAGCCTTATTTATTAATTATACAATTTATAAGAAAATAACACATATTAATTAAAGTTTAATAAGAGTTGGGCGGGTTGGGTTATGACCCGAATTTTAACTCATCTTGATCCAATCCATCTTAGCCAAGTAACTTTTGGGCGGGTGAAATTGACTCAGCCCATTTTGATCCGCTCAAAATTGACCCAACCCGCCCATTTGACACCCCTAGTTCGTTCTATATTTGAAAACAATTTAATTTTTAAACTTTTCATTTCTTTCATTTTACCCTTAATGAGAAGTTTTTATAACCACATAAATATTATGACCGCACAAAAAATTTAGTATCATTTACGCTTTTAAGACTACAAGTTTTAAAAGCTCCCGTCACATAAATTAAAATGGAGGAAGTAGGAGTTAGTAAAAGTCAAACCTTGCTCTATGTCAGGTTTGCCAATTGGCTTTTTCAGTGCTGTCTAACAGTCACAGATGCTCATCATTTGTGAACAAGGAGCTACGGAGGCTAAAACAAATTCAGTTTTTTTGGTTTATTTCAAAGAGAAATGCAGACAAAACCTGAAACAAGTGCACTTTTCCCCAGTAATTTTTGTAAGTATTTAACAGTGATTGGAACTTGGAGATTGTCTTATTTGGGTCACAAGTAAAAGCTCCAACACTTTCTTGTGAAGATCGTTGTTGCATTTCTGGTTGTTTGTTGCAAAAGGAAAAGGAAGCAACTGTATGAAGTTATGGTGGAGAAATGAGGTACTTCAAAATCATAAGACAAGCAATTATCTCAGAGCAGGCATTGTAGCAAAGGTAAGAAACTCAGAAATTTGAGCTCAATTATTGATAAAAATTTCACTTACAACATTTCTTTCCATGTAATTTATCAATGTATATTGACTTTCATGTTTATTGATATCTGAAAAACCATAAGCTGAAGAAATGCTCATTTCATCTACCTTAATGGCATAAGTACATTTTTTTCTCTTTACTTTAGCTTTGTAGATGGAATTGAAATAAGAGCCGTAAAGGTGTCAGTGGTTCGGTACAACCGGCTATTTTATAAAATTTGTACCATATCAATTTTTCAGTTATTCCATTTTGTATAGCCAAAATTATACTTTTCAAAACCGTCTCAATCATCTCAGTTTCCCTTCGGCTAAGTTGCGTAGACTCTTCGTTTTTGGTGCCACACCTGCCTCGACATGGATGGGAGCGGATGCGGGAGCGGAATACATCCCGGATTCGGTCAACTAACTTCGGATACTTTGACCTGACTCCATCGACAAATTTGGGGGGAAATTGAGATTTTGATTTCTCAAAATTAAAAATAAAATAGATTTTAACATGAGAAATGGCATACCTTTAATATTGTAGTACTTTTGTCTCGTATTTGTTGCTTTGTGTTTCGTAAAAATCAAGAATTCAAGGGGTCGTGTCCTGAGTTCGGACTTTTGGTAGACAGTAGCAGCGGTATAAATGAAGAGTTGGTGGAAGGCCTTGAATGACTTTCTTTTTCTCTTTATAGCTCTTTTTTTTTTTATATATAATTTTGAATTTCTTTAGCCGAATCCCCGCACCCGTATCCATACCTGGATTCGCAACATCGAATCTTAAAATTTAAACTTTGCCGAATCCGACACTCGGATCCGTGCCCGTATCAGATGCCCGCACCTGAGTCCGAGCAACTTAACTCTTCGGTATTGGTACGGTTTGGTTAATTTTTCAGTATTTTTTTAAAAACGTCATGCAAGGTAGCTAGTCGAAATTAGAATGCGATAAATGTGTACTTGCATATGACTTTGGCAAAACTCTCTAAACATTTTTACTATTTTAACTACCCAAGGGTTGTGACCTAGTAGTCAATGAAGGCGATTTCTTCCCCTCTATCTAAAACTTGGTAGACAAAGTTATCAGATACATGTGTTGCTAGAAGTAGCAGGCATCATATGGAATAATCGAGGTGCACGCAAGCTAATGCAGAAACCACTGGCATCTCAAATATATATAGGACAAAAGTATTGTCCAGGTGCACGCAAGCTAGCGTGAAAACCGCTGGCATCTCAAATATATATAGGACAAAAGTGCATCTTCAGAAATTACTAAAGCCATAAGCAATCTGAGGTAGCAGCAAAAAACCATCATAATATGCTAAGCTCAACTGCTAAGTATCTGTTATCAGTGGAAATGGCAAGGAGAAAGTAGCAAGAGTTCAATGTTGAGGCATCATTGTTGGAAATTGAAGGCACTGCAGGTTACATTCAGAGGCCAGAAGTAAACTAGCTTGAACCTGAATTCCAGGACCAGCGCGCCGAAGGGGTTGAGAAGGGTGGGGAGGCAGTAAGTAAACAAAGAGATGTTTACCCTCTCTGAATTGGACATACTAACATGAGCAACATGTTGTCATGTGATGGTAAATTCAGTGCTTCAAGTTGCACTCATTGAAATCATTTCTGAATTTTAATACTCTGATGAAGTTTTTATATCTTCAAATCAGAAAAATAAAATTCTGACAAAATACAGAATATAATTAATTATTTCCTTAAGATTGTTATCAATCTGTATTGCAGTAAATATATTAAGTAATAATCTTTCTGAAAACAGAAACAGAAAGTTAGTAGAAATTAAATTCCGAAAACAGTAAACTTCTTCAAAATAAATTCTGGAAAAACGTTGTAGGAACAAATCGAGCCCACTGAATACACAGTGTGTCCTTAAGGAAATTATTCCCCTCAAGTACCCGAGGTTTTGGAATATATCCTCCCAGGATAAAATGATTTAACTCACCAGTGTATCGGTACCTAAAACTCTGGTGATCGGCGAATCACTCAATGGTCCTAAAACACACTGGAATATTTTGTGCAGAAGAAGAAGAAGATTCAGAAAATTTCGTAAGTTAATATTCTGGGATTTGAAGGTCTATTTATAGCCAACTTGGTGATGTTTCTGAAGAGGTTTGCAACCTTTCAGAACAGTCATAGCTGTTGGAACAGGTGTGACAATCTGAAGAGGTTTGCAACCTTTCAGAACAGTCATGACTGTTGGAAATTTTTGCGGGAAATTTAAAACGAATTTAAATTAATCCGGGAAAGAAAAGCGGACCGAACCGGACTGGGTCGCGGGTCATTGGTTATTTCGGATTGAATTTTCTTTAATTAAATATTTGAAAAGAATTTTGTCCAAAAAAATTAATCAAGCCGAAGCCGAGCGACGACGGCGCAAGGCTTGCCTTCTTACTAGCTCTTTAAGAGCTAAAAGATGAGTTTCTCTATATAAACACCAAGACTTTCTTTCTTTCTACCAATGAGGGACAAAGTGCATTAGTGAACTCATTCAAAATTTCACTTCCCTCCATTTCTTTCCCACCATTTTCCATTCACCCTTCGTTTGTTATTAAACAAAATCCAACACAAACATTATATTGATAAAAGATATAATAGCTCTCTTACTAAAATCTAGGAGTACAAAATTTCTCTCGAAAGTACTGCTTCGGTTACAATCATCTTCATTGCCACAATTCAGTAAACATTGCCACAATTCAGTAAACATTGAATAAACAGAAAGGCAAATTAAAATATTAAGCAATATTAGTCAAATGAGACTCAAAACAGTATGAGGATGTCGAGAGAAGTTCACTGAACCTTATCGTTAATAATGAGAAAGAATTCAAGATCCAAAAAAATATGCATCAATCCACTTACCATTTCCATCACAATTTTGACAGACTATGCTCCTTACTTTCGTGTCTTTATCACTGTCAGTGGCCTGGAACACTGCTGAGATCATGAGGTTTCAAATTCCCCTCCCACCGAAGTACGAATTTAGGTTCACTTTTTATGTTGGCGCTCTCCCTACTAGTATGTCCCTATGGTGTTAACTTACACCAGTTGTTGCAGTGTACAACAATAACAACAAAAAAAAACCCAGTATAATTCTCACAAGTGGGTTTCTGCGGATGGTAGTGCGTATGCAGACCTTACCCCTACCTTGAAGGTAGAGATGTTCCCAATATATCCTCATGAGGTTTCAAATTCCCCTCCCACCGAAGTACGAATTTAGGTTCACTTTTTATGTTGGCGCTCTCCCTACTAGTATGTCCCTATGGTGTTAACTTACACCAGTTGTTGCAGTGTACAACAATAACAACAAAAAAAAACCCAGTATAATTCTGGGGATGATAGTGTATATGTAGACCTTATCCCTACCTTGAAGGTAGAGAGGTTGTTCCCGATATATCCTCAGAAAGATGAAAAGAAAGCGGTAACAACATGCAGTACCGCAAACAATGTTAACCCCCCCCCCTCCCCCCCCCCAAAAAAAAAAAAAAGTTTCTGGGAAATGGTTACCTGGGGTAGTATTGAGTGTCATAGCTAGCTCAAGTTGTTTCAATGGAAGTTTTACCTTGAAACTTGTAAAATCCATTCCTGGCTTTACACTACCAAATGAATATATTGCTACTATAAATCTATTCCTTGGCTAAGTATGTGTGTTCTTAATAATGAGGAGAGGATGCATGTTCTTACCTTCTAACAGAACCACCCTGATTTCCCAGACGCTGTAATTTTCTCTGTGCTTTACAATGAGATAGAAAATGTGTCATAGTTTGCTGCCATAAGCCAATGAGCTGCTAAATTAAAAAATAATTAAGGCTTTACGGAGCAGTGGAGTTCAGCAATTAGAGCCTCAACCACACTTCTCTTTCCTCCTCTTTTACAGACTGAATGTAGCTCAATGTGAAAACAGCCACTCACAATAGAGAAGTAAAGCTATCTTTAATGCCATAAAACAGATGGAAAAAAGGAGTAAGTGTTTAAGAGAACTCCACCTAACAACTAATTTGACCTCATTAAACACAGAAGTACTAACCTGGAAAAGATGCTATTAATGATGGTTTATCATTAAACACCACTAATCAACCCTTTTTCAGGGCCATTAATGTGTTGACCAACACACTTGCATCACTCACACAGTTTCAAAGAAGACAGTATGAGCAGAAAGGGCAACTCGGTGCACTAAGCTCCCGCTATGCGCGGGGTCCGGGGAAGGGCCGGACCACAAGGGTCTATTGTACGCAGCCTTACCCAGAATTTTTGCAAGAGGCTGTTTCCACGACTCGAACCCGTGACTTCCTGGTCACATGGCAGTAACTTTACCGGTTAAGCCAAGTTCCCCTTCAGTATAATCAGAAAAGGAAGGGTTATATCAAAGCATGACATCATCCGTACACTAAATTGAAGTCATTAAAAAGAATTGTAGTTAGATGTACTTAATGATCAACATGTTCACCAATGGAAACAGAGAGAAAAAAGGAGCAAAAGACACAGATCAAAGCAACAACCTCTACAAGAGAAGTATTACTATAAAGAGCCTGTGCACACATTACATATTGGGTAACCAAGCAAAAAAGTGTGAGAAAACATCCTGCCACTGTATTCCTACCTTCTCTTCTCCTATCTGTTTATCCAACCACAAACCTACCGGCAAAAGTTGGTTTTGTCACAATCCTCTCAACATGGTCTAAATCAGGTTGCCATTTCACAAAACCTGAAAAAAGTAGAGCTCAACTTTGAACAAATGGCGCGTCAGGTCCTCAGTCCTCCAACCATTCTAAGCTTATCGCACCAAAAAATATGATAGTTGATCGTTAAAATTGATGTATCAGAACTTTTCAAGAGTTGTAGCGGAAGAGTGTTTGTAAAATGAGTAACCTTGTCAATTTGTTTTTGTGCAGTGCGCATCTGTACCGTGTTGAGTGCAATGGTTGTAGCCCACACTGTGGAGAAACTCTCGGATCTCTTTGGCACTGCTATTGCTGGCTTGTAACAAACGCTCATCTTCCTCATAGATTAGGTAAGGTGCTTCGCCTTTCTTCCTCGATAATAATTTTGACGCTCCCTTAAGTACATGATATTCCCAGCCTTGAACATCTATCTTTAGCAGTAGAACAGGCTCTTCTTGGATAATTTCGTCAAGAGGAATAGTTTTTACTTGAACTTCAATCTCTTCATTTGACTTAAAAGCCAACTTGGCACCAATAGCTGAGACTGCACTATTGTCGAGCCTACCAACCAACTAAATTACAAATATATGAAAAGCAGAACTTTCAGTAGGGTAGCTAACAAAACAACAAATAGCATAATAATTAATGCTGAACAATAGGCAGTCCCCCCCTCTTGTTTCTTTTTCTTTTTCCCTTTTAGATGTTAAAAGGTCAATAACAACTACAAAAGCTAATAGTACCATTGTTTTTATTGTTTGGATAGAAACTATAGAAGTTTAAACCCAAAGCACCGTGTCATTAAGAGAGCATGTGCCACCAGCAATATAGCAATGTAGACTGGGTTACGATCTAGCCCAAGTTTTGAAGGTGCAATTCCATATAATGACGACAAAGGAGAAGTTGCATGCTAATATAACTAAGAGAGGTCTTATAACATCAGATTTGGATAAACATACAGAGAAACATATATCGTGGTCTATATAAGTTGGCTACAGTCAATAAAAAATCTGATGCACAGCTCTGGTACCACGGATATAATTGAAGTAGAGTGAATTTCTCAAGAAGAGGAAATACAAGGTTAAACATCATACTCCTATAAAAGAGTGGCAGTGCTCGAGAGCTCTAGGTTTCACTTTTCAATAGTACATCTTCAAATCAATGTAATCCCTAAAGGCAATCGTCGAGGACCATGAACCAGCTCCCAAAATAAAAACCTAATGAGATTGTCATTTAGTTCTCTCATATCTTTCTCGGCCATTTGGCTAAGATCAAATATCATTTAATTCTCTCATTCAAAATTGTGCATTCAGATTTTTACCTCACATAGCTCCACATGATAAAAGAAATACAATCAAAGGATGACTATTCATGATTTCATAATCGAATCAATTCAGATCAGTCAATTGGTCAATGTTAATGGTAAAGCCCAGTTCTTTAACTACATTATGTCCGAGGAACAGGAATGGTATTTAGCAAAATTAGTTACACTACCAAATTTCACAGCAATAATCAAGCTAGACACAATAACTGCTAAACAAAACCAGAAACCAGTAAAAGAACAACATCGACAACCACACCTTAGTTCCAAACAAGTTGGGGTCGACGACATTGATCCTCATTTCTTTTTTTTAAGCTCAACCCATATCATCATCATTACCAAAATAAAAAACCAAAAACAAGTGATATACAATTAATCAAAAGTACATGACTTAGCTAATAATTAAGGAAACTACATAAGAATAACTATGCCTCAGTCCCAAACAAGTTGATCGTCTATATGAATCCTCACTTACCACGTTCTCCACTTAAACTCATCTCAGACCAATATTATATAAAACAATACAATTAACAAAATCCTAAATACTCATAAAAACCAAATTAAATTATAAAAATACCTTATGAAAGGTAATATTTCCAATATGATCTGAGGCAGCAGCTTCATAAACTTCAACTAACTCACCGACTCTATTAAAATAAACACCTTCACAAATCCTTTGCAAATTCTCAAAAACAGGTTCAAATGCCAAAACTTTAAACCCCATAACAGCAGCAGCAAAACTAGCCATTCCTACATTAGCTCCAACATCAACAAAAATACCCTTTTTACCCTTCATCTTTTCCAATAATTCCTGTACAGTCCCAGATATATCAGGCTTCCTAAATGGCTTCCCTTTAAGTACCCTTTGAATATTCTTATGGGGTTTTTCTGGTAAATTCCCAAAATCTGAAAGTGAAAAAAGAAATGGGTATTTAATACCTTCAACTATACTAGCTATTACAGGGTAAGCTTGAGGTGAATTGTAACAATCAAAAGGTTTTATTAAAGGGTTATTAAAGATTGGATTTTTAAGGGATTTTAAGGGTTTTTTTGGATTTTGGGATTGTTGAGTTTGTGATGTGAGGTAAAGGAAAATGAGAAGGAGAAGTGAAGTAGAGATGAAGAGAAGGAGATTTTTGGGTGTGAAAATCTTGATTTGTTGGTTTCTTCTCCAAGAATTTGCCATTGAAGAAATGGAGAAAAAAAATTCAAAACAAGTTTTGAAGTGTAAAGATTGGATCTTGATGTGAAGTGTATTTTTTTTTTTTTTTTTTGATTGGAACTTTGAACAGTGTAGAAGAAGAGGAGGGTGTTGGGTTTTTTCTATTTTTCTTTTGGTGTGAGGTATAGATTTAACGCGACTACTTTTTTAATAATTGAAAAATGTTAAATATTTAGTTAAATGTAAATTTTAGAAATTTAAAGTAACTACATGGTTAACAACTTTTATATTTAAAAAAAGAGCTACTACTATAATATACTTCTTATCTCTCTTGTGATTAGGTTATGTTGCTAATTTTTCAAAAATTTATGTTATTATTGTTGCTATATTGTTAATGGCATGTTTTGGACTTTGGACTATAATTTCGACTGGAAATGACACCAAATTGTCCCTTTTAAGCATAATGTTTAAAATATATTCATAGTTTACAAAATATTTTTAAAGATTAGTCAATTTCGCTTAAACTTCAGGACACGACGTCCTAGAGTTTAACCCTCAGGGTTCAAAATTCAGGACATCGTGTCCTAAAGTTCGAAAATTGTGTCCAGAAATTCGAATCTTATGCCCTGAATTTTAAATTAGTAATTTAGAAATTTAGGACACTTAGTCCTGAATTTCGAATTAGCAACTCAAAAATTCAAGACACTATGGCCTGAATTTCAGGATACTTAGTCTTGAAGTTTGGGTGAATAGGCTACTATTTAAATACATTATAAATTGTAGATATATTTTAAATAGCAGGCATAAAATGACTATTGTTGCACTTTGCACGAATTTCGAGAGCTTGAATAAAAGCGGGGGAAGTGGAGAAATAGCCATTCTTAGGACTACCATTTAGAGTTTAATCGGTACTTATTTTGTCCTGAAAATTTAAATAAAAAAATTAATTTCTGGACAATTTAAAGAAAAAATAAAACTGAAAAATTAAAATTTAGGACACATTGATTAATACCTAAATAACAACATTTTAAAAGGGGCATTTGCATCTTACTCGCTTTTTGGGTCACGTTTTAACTTATACCCTCTTTGCAAAAAAAATAAAATTGCAAGCGTACCCACTTTTCGCGTAACTTCAAGCATACGTGCCTAAAGTAGCAAATGCAATCACGCAAACTTCAGCATTCTAGTAGACGAGCCTGAAGTAGCAAAAATTGCTGAACCAAGTGTTGACTGAAGTTTTTGTTTGTAATTGCTGAACTTAAGCATTCTAGTAGCTGAAGTTTTATTCTCTATTTGCTGAACTTCAGCATGTTTTAGCTGAAGTTTTGTTTTATATTTGCTGAACTTCAGCATGTTTTAGCTGAAGCTTTGTTATGTTTGTGATGAACTTCGGGGCTGAAGTTTGTTTTGTATTTGCTGAACTTCAGCATTCTAGGAGCTAAAATATTTATTTTTATTTGATGTACTTCAGTATTTTTAGAGCCGAAGTTCTAAAACAACAATGACAAGTTGTCATTAAGATCCAGTTGCTATAATGGAATTATCAGGAAATTTGAAAAGCAATACTCCTATAAAACAAGACCATTAGTAAAAGTAACATCTTCACCTAATGCATAGGGAATCAAGTCGTGCTTTCATGTTTTAGTAGCAATTAAAATTAGAATTTCCGAACTGGATGGTCCAAAAGCTAATTCCTACCTGTAAAGAGCTAAAATAGCAAATATAAGTTAGGTTAGAACACATAACAATATCTCAATCTTCGGCATTCAGAAAACGAAGGAGGAGGAGAAAGAAGTCTGAAGTTGTTTAAACAATGGGTACAAGTTAAATTTTAAAAAAAAAGTAGGTATAGGTTAAATGGGAGTGACCAAATAGGGTGCCCGAGCAATTTTTTGCATTTAAAAGTGGTTACTTGGTGTCATTTCTAAGATAAAAAGCGCACTGGACCATCAAGACTGACCTCTCTCAAAGCTATTTGGGCCAGTAGTCCAATTACTATGGCAAGTGTACAAATAATTACTTTTAAAGATGCTATTTAGAGATTAGTCTGTGTTTATTTTGTTCTAAAATTTTAAACTAAATTTTTTAACTTAAGGACATTTTTAACCCGAAAAATTAAAATTCGAGACGTACTGACTAATTTCTAAATAACAATCCTTTAAAGTAGCTACCTTGTGTCATTTCTACCCAATTACTCCAGAAATTCACCCCACAGTAGTATTAGCCCATAATCAAGAAATTTTGAAACTCGTTATGGATCAGTCACGTGGAGACAAGACCAAAAAGGGAAAGTGACTATTTAAAATTGACGAAATTAGAAAGTGGATAAGAGGAATTTAATAAAATAATAATAATAATAATAATAACAATAATAATAATAATAATAATAATAGTAGTGGGAAAGCTTTTTAAACCTTTGAAGCAACAATTGCTTGGCATATAAGTCCAAGCCATAAAAAAATACTACCTCCTGAACGTCCAATCAGACCTCAATCACAAAATGCAGTAACAATAAAGTACAGAAAATAATACAAAAAAAAGGAAAAAAAAATTACACATAGTTTGGAAAACAAAGAAAAAATTATACATAGTTTGGTCTTTTTGCATCTCTCGTCTATTTTAGTAACTACGTGCTTATTTTTGTTTAATTAGTTAACTTAATTAATTAGTCAACATTAACATATCTTTAGATGATTTCAATGTGTGACGGATTCAGAATTAAATGTTACAAGTCTGAATTGAGAGAGTGATTTCTGAAATATATATTTATCTATATACAGAGGAAACACCGGAATTTTGACTTTATTAATAGGAAAACTCTTTTTTCTATTGTATCATACATTCGTTATTTTTTTACAAAATCACTAATATTATTCTAAGAAAAAAATCATTTGGGTCATCATTTACTTATAATTGTTAATATAAATCTCAATTTATTTTAGTTTAAGTGACATGTTAGTTCACTTCCATAAAAAGCCATATACTCCCTGTGAATCTACTTCCTTTTTGGTCTGTTCCAAAAAGAATGACTCATTTCTAAATTTGGAAATAATTTAGCTTAAACTTCTAATTCTATCCTTAATGAGAAACTTTTATAACTACACAAATACTCTGGAATCCTTTTTGACTTGGTTAGGACCATAAATTCAAAGTCTTTATTTTTTCTTAAACTTCGTGCCCAATCAAACAGATTCGTATAAATTGGAATGCGAGAGTATATAATGCTCAGAATTGTCAAAACTAAAACAAGAAAAAATGGTGGATGCATATTCTTTCAACTAATAAATATTCTTTCTTTTATTATGATAACATAAACAATAAATAAAGTGTTGGCTTTGCATGCTTTTATTGGCAAAATTCTACAACTGTTCTCCTCATGAATCAAACTTAATTTGCACTCCATTTCTGACATACATTCTTATCTTAAACTGTTCCAAATTTGTAAAATGTTATGTTGCTTTCTTTTCAATCTTTTCCCACAATGGCAAATTTCCTCATTTATAAGACTCTCCTACTTCTACACTCTAAAGATAATAACTTGGAGAAAAATGTAAAGGAAGTACTAATTATCCAAAATTAAAGTTTCATATATATATATATATATATATATATATATATATATATTTCACTCATTTTTTTTCCATTTTACATATTTAATTCTTCATTATATTGAATATTCTTTTCTTCTTTTTTATTTGAAATTTTGAAAATGGTGATGGCCTGCTATGACTTTACATTGTTGAAGTATTTAATGAAGTCTAAATAGGCTTAAGAAGCTTATGTTTCAAGATTGTCTTCATTAGCACAATTTTGAGAAATGCAATTACTTTTCTTTTTCTATTTTCAAGAACTCATGTAATGATATTAATTGTTTGGTTATGGCACAGATAATTATCATCAGTTTTCAATGTGTTCCTCTAACTCTTCATATACCATGGTAAGGATTCTTGAATCTTGAAGCTCATTATTCCTCCTATATATATATATATATTCATTTTATCTCTCTGTTATTACATAACCATTTAGATTAATTAATATGACAATAATTCTAATATATTGGTTTTTCTTGAGCTGTTTAACTAGTTATATAAACATTGCCAAATTAATTTTTTTTTTTTAACTTTCTTGATCTCCTTTTTTTTTTCTTTGTAGAAAACTTTGGTTATCTTGTTCATTCTTGGCTTGAGAAATTCAGGAATATCCTATGCAAGTATAATTGGATATGCAGGAAGTTTTAATGTCTTGGATTATGGAGCTGCTGCTGATGGTATTACAGATGATTCTCAAGTAAGTATTATTATATTTTTGTTCTTCCTTTATTTTCCACTAATTATTTATTATCAAATAGGAGTATGTTTTTTGTTGCTCTTGAAATCAAGAATTAAGGAATTGTTTTCTTTTTCAGGCATTTCTTAATGCTTGGAATGATGCATGTTCATCAGCTGGTGGATCTCCTGAAGTGATTATTCCTCCAAATATGATATTTTTACTTAGTCCTCTCACATTCAGAGGTCCCTGCAATTCTGAAAACATCTATTTTGTGGTATGGAAACATAACTACTCTTTAATATTCAGAAGAATTTAACTTCTCTCCATACACAATGTATACATGATGTAGAATATTTCTTTTATATTATCAGCTCACTTGAAAGATAACTACATGTAACTCAACATAATAATCGATTAAAAAGTGCAGTCTGGTGTACAAAATATCCCGCATGAAGGGTCCGGAGAAGGGCTGCATCCCTAGGTGTGTGATGTAAACTGCGTAACCTAATGTAAGCATTAGTGACTGCTTTCACGACTCGAACTTGCGACTTATGTAGGTCACACAGAGACAACTTCGCCATCAGAGGCGACTTTAGGGTTTAAGTTATATGGGTTCAACCTTAAAATTATGGGTTCAGAGCCAATTTTATTGGATTTTTATACATAAATTTATGCCCTGCGTCGAAATTAAAGTACTGGGTTCAGATGAACCCGGTGTCTTAGTGCTACATCCACTACTATGTGACGTTGCTCCAAGGCTCCCCTTCCACATAAATAATAATCGACTAGTTACCTGAATAAATTAGGCTACAGCCTGCTATTTAAATTTACAAATAGAACTTAACTTATATACAGTGACGATTTTTTATAAACATTATCTGCATAATTTAGCTTGTTGTAGGAGGTTGTATGCCTTAGTTTTTAGTAACTAGTTCCACTTATTTTGGTTATCTGTAGTTATCTTTTAAGTAACAAGATTGTGTGATTCTTTACACTGTCAGTATATATAAGTTAAATCGTAGCTATTTGCAGAACTCAAGCTTACAGTGAAATATGTGAATTTTTATGACTCTTCTGTAGATATCAGGTAGACTCGTTGCACCAAGCTCACCTGCTATATGGACCGGGGAGGATGCGAGTCAGTGGCTGGCTTTCAGAAATGTTAGCGGTCTAATAGTCGATGGCTCAGGAACCATTGATGGGCAGGGACAAGGATGGTGGGATCAATCATGTAGATACCACCCTGACATGGTATGTCACAAGATACCAGATAAGCTAACATCTTTTTATCGATAACAGTGTTTCACGAATCATTTTTTGCACCAACGCTGGATGGAAAGAAATCACTTAATGTTTGTTGTTTCTGAACTATCTTTAGTTCTAATTCCACCGTTACTATTAGTAATGGTCCGAGGGTCTGCCGAAAACAACCTCTCTTACTTTCTCCAGGTAGGAGTAAGAACTGCGTATACACAGTGGCGAAGCCAGAAATTTCATTTAGGGTGTTCAAACTTGATATAAGTAAAAAAAATTCAGATAAAGGGTATTCAATATATGTTATATACCATTAAAATCTAATATTTTACCTATATATACAGTGTAATTTTTCGACGAAGGGTGGTCAATTGATCACCCTTAACTCTATGTACCTTCGCCACTGCGTATACACCACCCTCGCCAGACCCTACTATGGGATATCACTGGGTTTGTTGTTGTTGTTACTGTTAGTAATGGTCCTTATCTTCGACATGGATTAACTCTTATTTATTCTTTACTTTTCAGGAAGGATGCACAAGATTAGCTCCTACTGTAAGTACTTCCTCATGAAAAAACATTTTCCTCGAAAATGACTTCTGTTATACAAAACACGCGTTAAGTATGTTAATAAGTTCAAGTAGGCCATGATTTAAATAGAAGGCAAAGAAAATTGTTAAAAAATAGCATGCATACTTCAGTTTTTCACTTCTTAATTTTGTGAAAATTCCACAGGCCTTGAAGTTCATTTTTTGCAGTCAGAGTTCCATCAGTAACATTTACTTTGGCAACAGTGCTCAAACTCATATACTTATAGAGAGATGCAATGGATTCAAAGTGGATAGTGTATTGATTGAATCTCCAGGAAATAGTCCAAATACTGATGGAATTCACATTCAGTCTTCTCAATATGTGGCCATTACCAATTCTAAAATCAGCACTGGTATTCTTAACTTTGTCAAATGTTGTGTGTTATACTTTAATTATTTCTCATGTATTGACTTGTTTTAGCTTTGTGATTAACAGGGGATGATTGTATTTCAATTGGAGATTACTCTTCTAATGTACAAATATACAACATTCAATGTGGACCAGGTCATGGTATAAGGTTGTCTCCTCATCAGTGTTTTGCAGTAGCATAAAAGTCAACAGTATTTTTTATCCCCTTGCAGCCACAAAAACCATGTTAGGATCTTTCTTTTTATTCGTTTTAACTCTGATGGTAAGCAACCTCCACTTCCAACTAAGAGGTTGTGAGTTCGAGTCTCCCAAAGAGCAAGGTGGGAAGTTCTCGGAGGGAAGGATACCGGGGATCTATTTGGAAACAGCCTCTCTCCCCCAGGGTAGGGGTAAGGTCTGCGTACACACTACCCTCCCCAGACCCCACTAAGTGGGATTATACTGGGTTGTTGTTGTATCCGGTTTCTGCAACCCACTGGCCTAACTAATCTAGATATCTGCAGGATAGGCCAACTAAGGGAGCTAAGTACTCCCTACAAAGAAGTTCTCCATCCTTGGGGCTCGAGTTCGAGCCCCTGGCTAAGAGCGGAGGGATCCCAACCATCCCACAACATCCCTTGGTGGTGAGGTTATCTTCTAATAACAATGAACTATACTCAAAAATAACAACCACAACAACCCAGTATAATCCCACAAGTGAGATCTGGGAAGGGTAGGATGTACGCATTCTTACCCCTACCCTAGGAGGACAGAAAGATTGTTTCTGATAGACCCTCGGCTAAAGAAGGTGAGAAAAACCCTGATAGCAAGTAATGACAAGACAAATAATTAAAAAACTAAATCGAAAATAGCAACAGAGAATATGAAACAATGAACTATTCTATGATGCCAAAAAAGTGACAAAAGACTAAGAGTTCCTAAGAGGGTTTCAGCATGTAATGTTTGTTTGGATTAAGCAGATAAGGATAATTTGCTAAGTTAATCGATTTTAACTTCCTAATACTGATGATGAATCTTTATATTTTGCTTGTATTCAGTATTGGAAGCTTAGGGAAAGGTGGTAATTTTGCTCAAGTTGAAAACATTCATGTGAGCAATGCTTTCTTCTATGGAACTACAAATGGAGCTCGTATCAAGACATGGCAGGTATCCATAGCAGACTTAGCCATTGAAAAAACTTAACTTAAAATGGCACAACACTATTGAAACTTCAAACATGAATTTACTCTTACTAAACACGCTGGTCAAAACGAAAGGCAGATTAAAGATTTTAACTCAATGGACTCAATGTTCAAGGTCTTAGCTTCAAACTCATATGTACTTTTGAGATTACGGGTTCATAATTTAGTATTTGTTGAACTTTTAGTAGTTTTTCAGTATATATCTATGCTCCATTTCGAAAATAATGGTTTCAATTGATCCCATAGTATATGAAATCCACCCGCCGCTTACTATTAACTTCTTGTGAATAGGTTGGCAGAGGATATGTACGAGATGTCATATTTGAGAATCTTGAATTTAACTCAGTCAAGAATCCCATTATAATTGACCAGAATTACTGCGACGTTCGAGGAGCTTGTAAGGAAATGGTAATACAAGTTAACATTGATTTAAATGCATATTCAGCTTAATAAAAACTTGTCTAAATGTTCACACCAAACCTATGAATGCACAACAGATGCCTTTCACACACTTTTTTCTGTTAAGTTTAAATTTCTTGATTTTGTGTATAACACCGAGTACAAATAAATATTTGTTACCCTTTTCATGATAGGTAACTGGAGTGCAAATTAGCAATGTTATTTACCAGAATATATTTGGAACATCGAGCACAGATATCGCAATAAATTTGAACTGCAGTATGTCAGTGCCATGTACTGATATAACAATGCAACTAATACAACTAACATCAGCGACACCAGGAACAACGACACAAGGAAGGGAAGTCACTGCTTATTGTAGGAATGCATATGGCCAAGAATATAGTATTGAACCTGGTCCTTGTATCTCATAATATTGAGATTTTTACTTTTTCTCAACACTTACTTGATAGTGCTAACACCAACAATTCTTTGTTGTGTGCATAACTAGAAAAGGAAAGGAAAAAACATGCAAAATGAAACAAACTTGTCAGTTTTGTTTTGGCTTTTATCTTTTGATTTTAAGGTTTATGTACCGTAGTTGATATTGGATGAAAATGAGACTTGCTGAGTTCTCTAAACTATTTCTTTTAACATTTTTTTAAAAGAAATGGGGCAGGACAATTTCATATGGAGGCATTTTCCTTACTTGTTTATACAGGTCTAGTTTCTCTTATGACCTATCAACATTCAGAAAGACTGAACAAAAATCCAATTCCAACCTATGTGATATGGGCCTCAACAGAACTTGCATAGTTATCTTCAATGTCCTGTTGAATATGCTGAAGTTCTTGCTGCTCAACCGCTTGGTCCTTGTCGCATGTTTCTGCAAAAAAAAGAAACCTCCACAAAGGATGAAAAATGAAATGTTAGATTTCTCAAAATTAAGAAACATGAGAAAATTATAGCAAGAATGAACATGCAGGTATAACATGTTACGCGTTATTATTCGATGGATTTAACTTATAGAAGACGATTTTCACTCTATCAGTGCAATTTAACTTATTAAAGCAGGTTATTACTCTATTATCTAGGTTACTATATCGAGCTTACTATGAAGAGTTATATGTTATTGTAGATCAATTTTACACAACGATATAACAAAATATACAACAGTGCGCAGAACTAAATTCTTACTGGACATGCCCGCTAATGAAAGCATTGCTACTAGAGCAGCAAACTAAGATCATGGACATTTAAGAGGATTATTAACCTATGAATCTAACGTAAGACTATCTGTTTACTATACTCTTGACCAAACAAGCCTTAGCATTTATAATTTGGACACAAAAATACAAACACAAGCAACAATTATAAGAAGTAAATCAAGGAAGAAGATGTCTTACTGAGGCTCATGGATATTGACCTCAACAAAACTTGCATAGTTCTTTAGAATATCCTCTAGAATTTGTTTGGCGGAATTCCCAACAGATTCTGCACACCACCTAATATCAATTAGAGCAAGGGTGGTTATTGTTGAGTAAGCGTGTCAAGATAATAGAAGGAAAAAGATATTTAGGAGAGAAACAATAAATTGCACAAGACAAGACAAGACAAGATTTACGTGGTTCGGCAATTTTTGCCTACTCCACGGCCACACAAAGAATAGTTCTTTATTAATTGAAGAGAGAAAGAAGAAGTTTTGGGATGATCCACAAATGAAAATGTAGACCCCTATTTATAAGCATTTGAATGTCCTGCCGAGGTAAGCGCTTACATCATAAGAATGCCGATGTAAGCGCTTACATCATAAGAATGCTGAGGTAAGCGTTTACATCACAAGAATGTCGATGTAAGCGCTTACATCATATTTTCATCTCTTTTTGATTTTTCTTTCTTTTGTTTTGTCTACTTTCACATACAACAACAGGTTTGGTCCTATCAATCTCTCCCTCAAACCTATGTTACATCAAGAAAGAAAATAAAGAAAGATTTGCTATTCTCTGGTGGCGCCTTCACTCTATCAGTCTTGAAGGCTAACTGAGGCAGTGCACATCCTCAGTTTGTCAACACCGACAACTTTGGTCAACATGTCTGACGGGTTCTTTGATCCTGGTATCTTCTGTAGGGAAAAAGTTCCTTCATTTATCAACTCTCGGATATGATGATACCTCAACTGGATATGCTTCGATCTTGCATGAAACACTGGATTCTTGGCAAGATGAATTGCACTCTGGCTATCGCTGAAAAGCTCACAATTGTCATGCTCTTTACCTAGCTCTTTAAGAAAATTCTTGAGCCAAATCATCTCTTTTCCAGCTTCTGAGATTGCCATGTACTCTGCTTCAGTGGTAGATAGAGCAACACTTTTCTGAAGTCTGGACATCCAACTAACAGCAGTACCACCCAAGGTGAACACATAGCCCGTGGTACTTTTTCGACTATCCAGATCTCCACCTAAATTTGCATCAGCAAAACCTTGTAAGATAATATTGCTCTTTTTAAAACAAAGTGCCATACCTGAAGTGCCTTTGAGATATCGCAATATCCATTTTACACCTTCCCAATGCTTCTTTCCTGGATCTGACATGTATATACTGACAACTCCAACTGCATGGGCTATGTCAGGTCTAGTACAAACCATAGCATACATCAAACTTCCTACTGCTGAAGCATACAGAAGTGGCCGTTTATACAAAGGCAGCCTTCCGGAGTTCCTTTTGGAAACATTCAGCTATTTTTGAGGTAAACAACATCACCCGACTCTATGACAGAAAAATGAAAATTTTGACATTTTTATTATTTATTAATTTTTTACAAAAATGGGAGGTTGGACCCGACGAAGGTTGCCTACGTATCTCACGTCCTGTGAGAATCAAACCGGCGTAGTTCGCCCAACATAAACTAAACTTGTAAACAAGACTCCTTTCGCCCAACATTTTCATTTTTCTTTTCAAAATTTCGGCAGGGTTTTGATACTACTTGGACATTGGTTTTATTTTTCTAAAAAGTAGTTATCTCCCTACACTGCTATTTTTCTCTTCTTTCTTTTTTTTTTCAATTTTTTTTTTCAAAAATTCTTGATTTCAGAAGCCGGTCAGCACGCAGATCTGAAGCAAATAAATGCGCACAACACACAGGATGCAGCAGGATGGTCTTTTTCCATTTCAGGTTGCTAGTCCTAGACGGACCCAACCCCTGTGTTGAGTCCCCTAAGTCAAATGCAATATGATGCAAATAAGCGTTCCTACTAGGGATCCGGTATGAAGTCACGTTATTCTATGTTCAAAACCTGGGTCTTTGTTCTAGACAGTGCACCCGAGCGGACAACTCGAGTTGAGGAAGGAGCTCCTTTCCGGGAACCAAAAGGCCAGCCGGCTTAGAAACTTTCCGAGCCTCTTTTATTTAGGGTAGGACACTAACAGAATAGGGAGTCTTAACCAGTAAGCACATCCCCAGAGGTAAGAAGAGAAGGTTTCGACACAGTTTATATGTACAATTCAAATAATATCAAAGCAGTAAAAAATATCATTTTGCATATTGAGCACAGATCATATGAGAATATCAGATAATAAAGCCAAAACACAACAATTTATTAAGCTCGAATTTCTAACCCTGAACCGGTGGTTCTGGGTTTGGTCCCCAGCAGAGTCGCCAGAGCTGTCACACCTCCTTTTTCACCCGCGTCACCTTAAAAGGGCGCGGAAGGGAGTTTTTTCCACTTAAAGGACAATCGAAACGAGATTTATTCATTTATTCAAAGTCGCCACTCGGAAGATTTAGGGTGTCCCAAGTCACCAATTTAATCCCGAATCGAGGAAAATATTCGACTTTCCAAATGAAGTCTACGAACCAGAAATTCTGTTGACTCGAGGGAAGGTGTTAGGCACCCCCAAATCCCGTGGTTCTAGCACAGTCGCTTAAACTGTTGTAATGGCTAAAATATCTGATTTTAATACCTGTTCAAAAACTATAGTGCAATTTCAACTTTAAACCGCTTTTATTGTTATTATTATTTTTATAGAGAATTGCAACATCGTGAAAATATATCTCGAACCACGTCACATCAATGTGCCCGTGGTTATCGATATATTTCGACTCTGTTGAGATTTGGATTTGGGTCACATAAATGTGCACTCGAGTTTTAAGAAAATTAAATTATTAAAGGCGCGCCTAAAGCGACTAGCGCATCATTTACTTTGGGTAAGGTCGTGAGAGTTTGCTAAACGGTCCATTCC
The DNA here is from genome assembly GCF_000715075.1 of Nicotiana tabacum. Taxonomy (NCBI): domain Eukaryota; kingdom Viridiplantae; phylum Streptophyta; class Magnoliopsida; order Solanales; family Solanaceae; genus Nicotiana; species Nicotiana tabacum. The sequence continues at coordinate 208,327,509 of NC_134087.1, read as the reverse complement.
GAAGTCTAAGCAATTTTTAAAGTAAATATTTACCGAGGGCCCCGCAACTTTTATATTTTTACTCGGCGAGGCTCATCTCATTCTTTTTAAAAGAACGGTCCTAAAGCAACTACATTTCTATTTAGGTTGTTCTCTAAAATAAAAGAAAATAATCCTAGTTAATTACATGCTAAAAAAAACGTGACATATTAATTGCTAGATTAAGACAAATGTTATTGGAAGAGAAGATTACTAAAATTGAAATTATAAATAAAATGCAACATCGACAAATAACATATTCAAAACAAAACTAATTAACCTATAGCTAGATTAAACTCGTATGGTTAGACGAATTGATTCATTGAGACTAAATGCTTTTCAACAATTTGAAACTAAACCCACCTTAATTACTGATGCTTACAAAAGTTTGTTGAAGCTAACTCGTTAACTTGGATAACCCATTGGATTAAGGTTCTTATCCTTTCTACATTGAATCACGCTTCAAATATGTCAAGCCTACGGATTCTATAAAATTAATGGCCTTTTTATTTCTGCCTAAAACTGGTAGAACTAAACCTATTCAAACAATTATCCCTTCAAACCAAACAAATCCCCTTTTTAAACAAACGAGCTGCCTGAACCAAACATTAATACCTAATTCACATAATTAGTCCAAATTTATGCCTTAATTAGGTTTATCAGCAGGTTCACGATTAACTTGTTATTTCAGATTGATACCGGCTCCAATTAGGATTACCTAAACTTGTTTAATTCTAATAACTCAATATACTTAATTCGAAATGAAATAGAATTCTAACTAACATACACTGGAAAACTATTAATAGTTTACAAATTACAGTTTATAATCCAAAGAAAATAGTTCTAGCCAAATATGAATTCCATCGTCCATGTTCTTAATTTGAATTACAAAGATAGGTTATACATCTGCCTATCATTTGACTATTAAACATGCAAATACAAATTAAATACTTGACTACTTGAGTATTTGTTTTCACTACAACAGCCGCATCACAATGATTCGAAAGTGTACCTGATAGTAGAAACAGAAGAAGAAAGTGAAGATCAGTAGACCAGTAGCTAACAACAGCGACAATCAGCACCAATCAGTACAACAACAACCAGTAAACCCAGCTCAAACGAAACTGAAAACCCAGAAGTACCAAAATGAAACACAGACAGATGCAAGGAAACAATAGTTTCTGATTTTCAAATACTTAGGAACAACAGCCTGACAACTCTTAATGCCAAAGTTCAAACTCAACACTCTAACTCTTAATCTAAAAGTTCTGATTTTTTTCTGAATTTGTTTCCTCTCCTTTCCCAGTATTTCCAATCTTTTCTCTCTTTCAGTCTGCTCCCCTTTTTATACAATCTGTCCGGCCTTTTTCCCTTTCAAAAAAAAATCAGAATTCCCCACTAAAAATCTGCTCTTTTTACTTTAAATTCCACTAAGGAAGCCTTTTCCCTGATTTTCAGCCCCCATTACCTCTTGTTCTCCATTAATGTATTAGTTAATACCCCCATTAATAAAGCACTAATACTAAAATATAAACTTAACTATTTCAATCCAAAATTGCCCCTGAAAACCCTTAATATTACTGCCCTCCTGATACAAACACTATTGCATTACAACTTTTAAAATCTGAAATCTGTTTTCAACCTTAACAAAGATTTAAAATTTAAACCTGACTTTCAAATGTACCCAAACTTATTTCTGATTACTGAAGGACTATAGTTAGAAATCAATTGGAACAAATGAACTTGGAATTAAATCAATCTAGACTTAACACAACATAGAACTTAACACAATCCCTAAAACTGAAACTGAAATATTTAATCAATATGCACATGAATGCAAACATCAGGAATGCAAGTTCATTGTCATTAGGGTGACAATGCCCTGAAACCAAATGGCCACGGATCAAATATACACAACAACGTTTGACAAACTTTCTGTTTTAACAAACGAGAGTGAATTAATTGACGAAACTAATTAATAGACTGCTTACAACAACTGATACTAAACAATCAGACCCCAGACAATTAGGCAATTCACAGGCAATTTCAGTGGTATTGACAGAAACATAGATTAACTGGAAACTAATTAATCGACGCAACTCATTAATCGATTATACAAATTATAACACATAACAATCATATCGAACCTAAACAAATGACAGAATTGATCCTATTGAATATGAACAAGGTCAATTGACCAAAAGAAATTTTAAAATCAATACAGCAGATAAACAGATATGTAGAGAAGCAAATACGAAGGAAAGAAAAGGAAATACCTCATAATAATGGAATTATACGGACCCAGTCTTTGAAACTCTGATTCAGACACTTTGAGATCGAACAGACCTTAGTCGAAGTATTCTCAACTGAAAATACTTCGATTAAGGTCGATTAGACCCCAAACTTTATTAAATTTGGACAGATTCCATGATTTGGAATTTTAGGGTTCTTGAAGGTCTAATTTGGGGCTTGATCATTTCTGGTCAGATTCGAACCAAACCAAGTTTGGTTTGGTTACAAGTGAGGTCAGGAGAGTGACTGGTGTGATTTTGGGGGTACATTAGGGTAGTTTTAGGTTTTGCTCGAATCTTCAAATGAAGATTCGAGCAGTTTCAGGAAGATTCGACCTAAACTACTACCGGATCTATGACGAGGATAGTCAGGAGAAGTTATGGTGTTAATTTGGTAGCCATCGGAAAGGGTTGGGTTTTCAGGCCAACCTTCAATCAAAGATTCGAGACGTTGGGGCCTGATTCGAGAGATATGGGTTATGGATTTGGAATGGGGAGGTTAAGAGGAGTCGAGGGTGTTAATCTAGGGTCATTTGGACCACCGGAACCGCCGTGAGGCGATTTCCGGTGGGCGGAAGACGGTGGTTGAAGGCTGCAGACATATCTGATCTTTGAAGGTTCAAAGACGAAGAGGTGAAGGGGGGTATGGCTATGGGGGGTGCGGGGTATGGTTTAGGACTTATATACGGGGTGAGGTAATTGATCCTGGCCGTTAGATGAGGTGGGATCGATGGCCAGGATCTTTCGTTAAGGGGGAAACGGTGCCGTTTGATTAAATGAGACTGGGTCGGTCTCTGGGATGAAGTGGGTCGGGTATAGAGGATTGATCGATATCGTTGGATTAAAGGGAAAAGACGGCCCTGATTGATTGTAATCATACAACGTCGTTTGGATTAATGAAAGAACTGAACTGGACCGTTATATCTGACTGATCAATGGTCCAGATTGAAAGCATCCAAACGACGTCGTTTGGGAGACGGCTGAGAGACCTGGTCCTGGACTGGGTTATTACACACATTGGGCCTGCTCTTTTGGTTTAATTGTGAAGCCCAAATCCGATATTTTCTTCAATTTTTTGCACTCTTTTCTTTAGAGAAAAATTCCTAATTAAATAACAACCAAAATTAAACTACACAGATATTAATTAACACTTAACGACAATTAACACACAAATTAAAACATTTAATAAAATCACACGATGACAACAAATAGAATAAAAATGCATATTTTTGTGATTTTCGCTTTTTAAAACCAAATTATGGTTTAATTAATTCTTAAAGGCTCAATTAATCCTAAATATGCATGTAACAAGTATTTTTGTATATTTAATTAAACTGCAGCAAGGTAAACATTTACGGACAAAATAATTACTAAAATGTCACGCAAACTCTCAAGATTGTACCCGAAGGTAACTTGCTTTATTTTTCGATTTCTTTTGGAGTAATTATCGTGAAGCAAAAATCACGTGCTCACAACTGCCCCTCTTTGACCGAAAACATGAAGAGTTTTTGTACAAAGATAAAGTGAGTGGATACAAGCGATTTTTTGCCCGTTGGAATACTCCGTGTGAAGCATTTTTTTTGAAAAGGATTTAATCGAACCTTTGCTTCAAAGGTTTCCTACATATGCCTGGCTAGAAGGGAATCTGGTTAATGTAGTTCGGGAAGTTTTGGTAGCTGGGACTACCATGGAACTGCGATTTGCCGTTACTGTTGCTGCATGCCGTTGCTACTGCTTTTTGATCTCCTTATTACACTGTGCCAAATGAAAACAAGAAGTTAGACTAAACGAGGAATTACAAAATCTTTATCTATCTTCCACTTGCTCTAGTTGCCTTGCTTTCTCGTCGGCTTATGTTTCCTCTGGTGCTTTTCTTTCAAAAACTGTTGGGGATGACACTGGCCTCTTGCTTTTCTGAACACAAGTTTTATTATTCCGCTCTGTCTGCTGGGGACACTGCTTCCTAAATTAAAGCTTGTTATGCTGGGGATTTATGTTGGACTCCTCCTCATTACTGACTTCTGTTTGATCTTGAAATGTACTCCTCTGTTTTGCAGGCGGGCTCCTGACTTCAACAACTTCTTAAATTTTAACACCTCCATTCTCCAGGCGGGCTCCTGACTTCTTCAACTTCTTAAATTTTAACACCTCCATTCTCCAGGCGGGCTCCTGACTTCAACAACTTCTTAAATTTTAACACCTCCATTCTCCAGGCGGGCTCCTGACTCCTTCAACTTCTTAAATTTTAACACCTCTATTCTCCAGGCGGGCTCCTGACTTCAACAACTTCTTAAATTTTAACACCTCCATTCTCCAGGCGGGCTCCTGACTCCAACTTACAAATTTTAACACCTCCATTCTCCAGGCGGGCTCCTGACTTCATCAACTTCTCAAATTTTAACACCTCCATTCTCCAGGCGGGCTCCTGACTTCTTCAACTTCTCAAATTTTAACACCTCCATTCTCCAGGCGGGCTCCTGACTTCTTCAACTTCTCAAATTTTAACACCTCTATTCTCCAGGCGGGCTCCTGACTTCTTCAATTTCTCAAATTTTAACACCTCCATTCTCCAGGCGGGCTCCTGACTTCAACAACTTCTTAAAATTTAACACCTCCATTCTCCAGGCGGGCTCCTGACTACAACTTACAAATTTTAACACCTCCATTCTCTAGGCGGGCTCCTGACTCCAACTTAAAATATAACAACCTCCGTTCTACAGGCGGGCTCCTGACTTCGACAACTTTTTAAAATAATTCAGCCTCCATTCTCCAGGCGGGCTCCTGACTTCAACATCTTTCTCAAAATAATTCAGCCTCCTTTCTCCAGGCGGACTCCTGACTTCAACAATAACTCCGAAAAATAACACCTCCATTCTCCAGGCGGGCTCCTGACTCCAACTTAAAATATAACAACCTCCGTTCTACAGGCGGGCTCCTGACTTTGACAACTTTTCAAAATAATTCACCCTCCATTCTCCAGGCGGGCTCCTGGCTTCTTCAACTGCTTCTTTCAAAATTGGTGTTTTATTCCTTTAAAAATTACTGGGGATAACACCGATATTTTATTTCATCAATGTGCCATTTTCCTTCTTCAAAGACTATTTCCTTTAAAGCTGGTGCTTTCACTTCCCTGAAACTTGCCGGGAATAACACTGCTGGGGAATTATCTTTCTCCTTTTAACAATGGTGGGGATGATACTAATTATCTTGCTTCTTCCAAGATTGCTTTTCTCTTAAAACTTGTATCTCCCTTCTCGTATACTGCTGGAGATTTTTCTTCATTCAACACTTGTGTTATCTTCTCTCTTTCCCAAATGACTATCTGATTTTAAGAAAATTTTCGTAATGAGAGAAAATTTTCTGCCCCAGTTTGATAATCTTCTTTGTGACTCTGTCTTCCTCCGGTCAATAATATTTCCTTTCCCTGTTTCAAATCAAAGAAAAATCTGTTAGTTTAAAACGGGGCGAGTGGTCGTGCCACTTCTGTTGGGGATGATTTTTCCTTTTTCTTTTCCCTGCTTTGCTATAAACTTGCTGGGGAGAATATTGATTGTTGGGGCTGATATTCCTGCTGGGGATGGTTTTCGTTTTTCTTCCTTCTCCGCTCCGTGTTGTCCGACCATTGTGGAGCTTGGTCGAGAATCTGTCGGAGTTGTTCTTGTATCTCGCAAATCTGCTGGGGATCATCTTGGAATTTGATCCATAACTTCCCTTGGAAATTTGGTCCTCTTAGGATCTAGACCCATGCATCATTTGGTCTTGCGACAAACTTCTTTTCGCTTTGTCGCCTTATCTTTGGCTTGTCCTTTTCGCATTTTGCCTTGCACCATTTTGGCAACTGGAAGTAAGCTCTGAAAATCCTTTTCAAAAATAAACTGTTGGGGAAATAAAATCTTTTAAACCAAGAAATGAAAGAGTGATAATTTTAAAGATAGAAAAAGAAGTCTTTCTGAACAAACGCTGGGGAAAAAGAAAAGAAAAGAACTTATCTGAATGATATAACCAATCCCAACGATCATGTCGTGCATTCCGGATTGATCAACCCAGTCTATTTGTATCAATCAATCTTTCGGATGGCCTCATCTCGCTGGGGATAAATAAATACTCAATTTTTGCCAAATGTGGACCTTTTCCGCCAATCTCGCCTTGTCGCCTCATAGTTCCCTTCGAGGGGTTTTCACTAATAAGACTCTATCATTTCTCTCAACTCCTGTCTCCTCATGGTGCCTGTGAAGGTTTTCACCGATAAGACTCTCTCATTTTATTTTATTTTTCAGCTGGGGATTGGAGCGTTGTCGATATGACGCTCTTTGTTGGGGATTCTTTCGGCTATCAATTCATTTCCAGTTTATGATCCTCTTCTCTGCTGGGGATCAGAGTGTTGTTCCCGACTTCCACGTGCATGAACTTGGCACTTCTTGGATACTGATCGGGAGGTCTTTTTTGGACATCAATATGGTTTTTTGTGTATGACTAAAAGGAAAAGGGCTATCAAAAGTTTAAAATAATTTGGAGGGGTGAAACAGTACAACTCTTGGAATCAAACTTTCTTTTCACCACTTCTGCCCCAATTCTTCTTGCTTGGGGATTTTTATTTTTTGGTTACACTATGACCGAGCCGTGAGGCGCCTACGTATCCTTCTTTGAGGAATCAGGTCAAACGTAGTTCCTACATTCTTTGTTTTTCTTGGGACTTTTCTTTTGTCTTTATTATTGTTTTTCTCTCTTTTTATCTTTTATTTTAATTACTGACTCCAAAAGAGGGATATGAAAGAATAAATAAGGCTCAAAAGGGTAAGCAAAGGTTAAAGTGTTTTGATAGAAGAAATAATTGCCTCCGTCATTTCATTCTCCGATAAATGCCAACCACAAACAAGTGACAATTACAATCAAAAGAGATCATACATAATATCTCTTAACTGCGTCGGAATTGATAGCCATGTCGACGCATTTCCCTTCGATATCTGTTAAACATAAACCGTCATTGGACAATACTCTGGTTACAATGAATGGTCCTTGCCAATTCGGGGCGAACTTGCCCTTTGCTTCTGCTTGGTGTGGCAGGATTCGTTTCAACACTTGTTGCCCCACTTCAAATTTTCTGGGGCGCACCCTCTTGTTATAGGTTCTTGCCATTCTTCTTTGATATAACTGGCCATGACACACAACTGCCAATCTTTTTTCATTAATCAAGTTCAATTGCTCCAAACGGGTTTTGACCCACTCGTCATCATCAATCTCAGCCTCAACGACAATCCGAAGGGATGGAATTTCAATTTTCGCCGGTATTACTGCTTCAGTTCCATATACCAACAAATAAGGGGTTGCACCTACTGAAGTCCGGACGGTAGTGTGATAACCCAACAATGCAAATGGTAATTTTTCATGCCATTGCCTGGATCCTTCTACCATCTTCCTCAGTATCTTTTTGATGTTCTTGTTAGCTGCTTCAACAGCTCCATTCGCCTTGGGACGATATGGTGTGGAGTTACGATGTGTAATCTTAAACTGTTCACATACTTCTCTCATCAACTTGCTGTTAAGATTAGCACCATTGTCCGTGATTATCACTTTCGGGATCCCAAATCTACAGATGATATGGGAATGGACAAGATCCATCACTGCCTTCTTGGTTACTGACTTGAAAGTTTTGGCTTCAAACCACTTGGTGAAATAATCAATGGTTACTAGAATGAACCTGTGACCGTTCGAAGCTGCCGGCTCAATAGGCCCAATGACATCCATGCCCCATGCCACAAATGGCCATGGTGCTGACATTGTGTGTAATTCCGTTGGTGGAGAATGAATCAGATCGCCGTGTATCTGACATTGATGACATTTCCGCACGAAATTGATACAATCATGCTCCATAGTGAGCCAATAATACCCTGCTCGAAGAATCTTCTTCGCCAATACATATCCGCTCATATGTGGCCCACAAACTCCAGCATGTACCTCTATCATAACTGTCGTGGCTTGACTGACATTTATACATCTCAGCAATCCCAAATCTGGGGTTCTTTTGTACAACACTCCCCCACTGAGGAAGAAACCATTTGACAATCGCCGAATGGCTCTTTATTGATCTCCGGTGGCCTACTCCGGGTATATCCCCATCCTGAGGTACTCTTTGACATCATAAAACCATGGCTCGCCATCCACTTCTTCCTCTGTCATGTTGCAATAGGCATGCTGATCACGAACCTGGATGTGCAACGGGTCAACATGAATTTTATGTGGGTAGTGCAACATTGATGCTAAAGTGGCCAATGCATCGGCAACCTCATTGTGAACTCTTGGGATGTGTCTGAACTCCACTGATCGAAATTGCTTGCTCAGATCGTGCAAACATTGTCGATATGGTATAAGCTTCAAATCCCGTGTTTCCCATTCACCCTGGATCTAATGCACCAGGAGGTCCGAGTCCCCCAAGACCAAGACGTCCTGGACATCCATGACTGCAGCTAATCGCAAACCCAAAATGCATGCCTCATACTCAGCCATGTTGTTGGTACAATATAAACGCAGTTGAGCTGTAATAGGATAATAATGTCCTGTTTCAGAAATAAGCACTGCTCCTATTCCAACTCCTTTCACATTTGCGGCTCCATCAAAGAAAAGCTTCCAACCTGGTTCCTCAGGTAATTCCAACTCATCTATATTCATTACTTCCTCATCAGGAAAATACGTCCTCAACGGCTCGTATTCTTCATCAACAGGATTCTCAGCCAAGTGATCTGCCAACGCTTGGGCCTTCATTGCTGTCCTCTTCACATAGACGATGTCAAACTCCGTGAGTAATATTTGCCATTTTGCTAACCTTCCTGTGGACATAGGCTTCTGGAAAATATACTTTAACGGATCCAAACGGGAAATGAGATAAGTAGTATATGAGGATAAATAATGCTTCAATTTCTGGCCCACCCAAGTTAGGGCGCAATATGTCTTCTCGAGTTGAGTGTACTTAACCTCATATACTGTAAACTTCTTGCTGAGATAATAGATGGCTTGCTCTTTTCTTCCTGTAATGTCGTGTTGCCCCAATACGCAGCCAAACGAATTCTCCAAGACCGTTAGATAAAGAATTAACGGTCTCCCCGGCTTAGGTGGAACCAATACAGGTGGATTTGATAAATATCCTTTGATCTGGTCGAATGCTTCCTGGCATTCAACTGTCCATCCTACCGCAGCATCCTTCTTCAACAGCCGAAAAATGGGTTCACAGGTTGCTGTGAGTTGAGCAATAAATCTGCTGATGTAATTCAACCTTCCCAACAGACTCATTACTTCTGTCTTGTTCTTCGGCGGTGGCAAATCTTGGATATTTGAACTTTGACGGATCCAGTTCAATACCTTGCTGACTGACGATGAATCCTAAAAGCTTCCCAGATGGAACACCAAATGCACATTTGGCCGGCTTGAGCTTAATATCATACCTTCGAAGTCTTTGAAAGAACTTCCTTAGGTCTGATACGTGGTCTTCCTGATGCTTGGACTTTATGATCACATCGTCTACGTACACCTCAATTTCTTTGTGGATCATGTCATGAAACACAGTGGTCATTGCTCTCATGTACGCCGCCCCAGCATTCTTCAAACCAAATGGCATTACCCGGTAGCAATAAGTTCCCCACGGCATAATGAAGGCTGTCTTTTCCGCATCTTCCTCATCCATCAGAATCTGATGATACCCAGCATAGCAATCCATAAAAGATCCGATCTCACGTCCGGCATAATTGTCGATCAAGATATGGATGTTGGGTAAAGGAAAGTTGTCTTTATGGCTTGCCCTGTTCAAGTTGCGGTAATCGACACACACCCTGATCTTTCCATCTTTCTTTGGTACCGGCACCACATTAGCCAACCAATCAGGATATCGAGTGACACGAATAACCTTTGCTTGCAGCTGCTTGGTTACTTCCTCTTTAATCTTCACACTCATACCCGTTTTGAACTTCCTCAATTTTTGCTTGACGGGAGGGCATGCCGGGTCAGTGGGCAATTTATGAACCACTAAATCTGTGCTTAACCCCGGCATGTCATCATACAACCATGCAAAAACATCTTTGAACTCAATAAGTGTTTTGATCAATTCCTACCCGATATTTGGTGCAATGTGGATGCTTATTTTAGTTTCTCTGATATCGCCGACATCCCCTAAATTGATGGCTTATATGTCATTTAAGTTGGGTTTGTATTTTTCTTCAAACTGGCTTAACTCCCTGTTTATCTCCTCGAATGCTTCATCCTCATCGTATTCCGATTCATTATCATAATCGACTTATTATATGGTTAGCTCAGAATCAGATTGATCTTTTAGACTAGGTTGAAGATCCGTTGTGCATGCCATGTCATTAGAACCAGTATGAAAAGAACTGTTCAGAAAAAGAAACAAAAGAAACAAAATTAAAATAATAAAAAATAAGATAAGAAATAAAGAAGAAACTTTTCGTTTTATTGAATTATGGGATAACAAGGTTTCACACTGTATTGAAATAATAAAAAGAAATTTGGATTACAACCCTGAAATAATCCAGAAAACAGAAAAGGAAAATCAGAGCCAACTACCAGGACTCCCTCCAAGTAGGAAGAGGAGTAGCCATACAATTGTTGACCTTGACCTTAGGACCCACAAACTGTATGTCTGCCTTACTGGAACCGTCTCCAGCTTCTATCATGTTGACGTCGGCAAACACTCTTCCAAAGCTTTCATTCAAATCTCTGTTTGGCCCCATCAGAGGTCCAAGAACTTTCGGGACCGACAACTTTCTGCACCCTGCTTTGACAAATGATCTGGACAGGCGTGTGACTGGTTTAGGAAGGACCCAAACTCTTTTCTTTAATTTGCGGGCTCGCTTCACATCCGCTGCGGTAGGCTTGAATCCCAACCCAAAAGTTTCCAGGTTCTTGGGCAAAGAAACTGGCTGGATCATTCCCTGCAGATCAACCCCCAGACCTTTTCCTGGTACAAACCCATTATTCAACATTTCTAATGCTATCATGAAGGTTGCAACTGTGATTCTGGGAAGTGGAAGGCCCCTGCCCTCAGGAATTTTGTATACTGAGACTGCGTTGAAAACCTGATAAACCCATGGGCCCTTATCATCGTCGGTTTCTATGAAGGGCACAATAGCATCGCTGACGGCATGTGTGCCGTCATCCCCGTTACCACAATCTCTTGTCTATCCCATTCAAACTTGACCATTTGATGCAGTGTAGAAGGCACTGCTTTGGCTGCATAGATCCAGGGTCATCCCAACAAAAGATTGTACGACACCGCCACATCTATTACTTGAAATTCCACGGTGAACTCGACCGGACCAATGGTTAATTCCAGTACGATATCACCCACTGTGTCAGTGCCGCCCCCATCAAAACCTCGGATGCACACACTGTTCTTGTGGATCCTATCATCCGCAACCTTTAGTTTGTTCAAAGTGGCCAAAGGGCAGATATTGGCACTTGACCTATTATCAATTAGTGCTCGAGTGACCACCGATTCTTCGCATTTTACCGTCAGATAGAGTGCTCTGTTGTGTTCAGTACCCTCTACTGGTAACTCATCGTCAGAGAATGTCACTCGGTTTACTTCAAAGATCTTGTGCGTTACTTTCTCCAAATGGTTCACTGAGAGCTTGTCCGGGACATATGCCTCATTCAGAATCTTCATTAAGGCCTGACAGTGATCGTTTGAATGGATTAACAAGGATAGCAACGAAATCTGGGCTGGGGTCTTTCTCAATTGCTCTATAATTGAGTAATCTGCGCCTTCATCTTCTTCAAAAATTCCTCTGCTTCTTCCTCTGTTACTGGTTTCTTTATTGTTTCAGGATTGACCCTTCTCAATTCTGCGGGAGCAAAACACCTTCCCGATCGAGTTAACCCCTATGCCTCGCATACGTCTTCCATAACCTTCTTCCCCTTATGCGTCACTATCACTTGACTGTAACTCCACGGCACAGCTTTCTCACTTGTTATCGGCAACTGTATGACTGGCTTGATAACAACTGGTTCCACGTGGACCCTTTTTACTACCAACATTGGTTTGTTTGCTACTCCCTACAACACTGCTCTGACTGACTCTGGCTTCTTCGCAGTAATAGACGATCCTTTCCCTGCTATCACAAAGGGCTTGTCATATACCTTTCCCGACTGTACCACTGCCTTTCCACTGGTCGACTCTTCATTAGCACTAGCGCAAATCATCATTATCGTTTGTGAGGGTGTTTTTGGTTTCCCTCCTTCGTGCACTAGTTCGATCATATGGGCTTCATGGTGCACCGGTAATGGATTTTCATTGATGTTGGGTGTCTCTAGTGCTTGAACCTCGATCCTATTTGTGTCAATATGATCTTGTATGGCAGTCTTCAACTTCCAACATTTTTCAGTATCGTGCCCGGGAGCACCTGAACAATATTCGCAGCTTACTGAATGGTCCAGATTTCTGGGAAGGGGATTTGGCAATTTGGTTTCAACAGAACTTAGTAGGCCTATTTGCTTCAACTTGTGAAACAAAGTAGTATAGGTTTCTCCCAACGGAGTGAATGTTCTTGGCCCTGAAGGATTTCTGTAGGCCCTCGGTGGTGGATATGTGTTTTGTGGAGGTGGATATGTGTTTTGTGGAGGTAGATATGTATGTTGGGTAGCCGATACATGCCATTGCGGAAGAGCCGGAGGCTGGGTGTAAGTTTGGGCGTGATGGACGGAAAAATGTTGTTCTTGTGGTGGGTAGTAGGGTTGTGGAGGGTTGTATGGATTGGGTGGGTAGTTTAGATGATGGGGTCTGGGTTGGTAATGAGGGGAAGGACCTTTAGATCTGGACCAATTGCCTGCCTCTATTGTTGTGACCTCCTTTCTCCTTTTCTTTCCGAGCGCACCTCCCGTGCCGCTCTGAATGGCCTAAGTTGTTGCCTTAATTGCCGAGTAACTCAGGATCTTATTGGACTTAAGTCCCTCTTCTATCATACCTCCCATCTTCACCACTTCATTGAAGGATTTGCCAACTGATGTCACCAAGTGACCGAAGTAAGTCGGCTCTAGAGTTTGTAGAAAGTAATCTACCATTTCTCCCTCTCTCATTGGCGGATCAACTCTGGCTGCCTGTTCTCTCCATTGGAAACCAAATTCCCTGAAGCTCTCTCCGGGTTTCTTCTCAAGCTTTAGCAATGTGAGACGGTCTGGGACTATCTCAAGGTTGTATTGGAAATGTCCTGCGAAAGCCTGTGCCAAGTCATCCCAGGTGTACCACCTGCTCAGATCTTGTCTTGTATACCACTCCAGTGCCGACCCGCTTAAACTCTAGCCAAAGTAAGCTATCAGTAGCTCATCTTTTCCCTCTGCTCCCCTCATTTTGCTACAAAAGCCCCGTAGATGTACCATAGGATCGCCATGCCCTTCGTACAAATCGAACTTGGGCATCTTGAACTCTGCTGGTAATTGAACGTCAGGGAAGGGCATAGATCCTTGTAGGCCACGCTGACCTGGTTGCCTAACCCGTGTATGTTCCTGAAGGACTGCTCCAGGCTTTTAAATTTCCGCATCACCTTGTCCTGCTCTGGGCTCTTAGCCGGCTTTTCAATCTCCACCAGGACCTCAAAGTGGGGATTATAGGTATGTGGCTCGGGTGCTTTGAATGTGAGTTCAGGGGGGGTAATATTGTGTGTCGTGAGCCTGAAATAGCGACTCACTGGATGATCTGTGCAATGGGGCTGGGGGAGGTGCCACAAAGACGGGAACATTTGGTGGAGGAGGGTTTTGACTTGGTGGTGGAGCTTGGGGATCATAGGCCTCTCTTCCCTGATAGTAGTGATGGCTTGGAAAACTCGTTGAAGGACCGGGAGAGGGGTATTCTGGCGTGTGTCCTGGTTGGAGAGTAGGAGTAACAGGTATTTCCTGCCCCTTTTGGGCTCTAGCTAAGGCTATCTGTATTTCATTCATTTCCAGCCTCATCTTTTCCATTTTTTCCATGGGTTCCTTCAGCATCTGATTTGCCGTCTTTTCCGACTCAACACTGTTGTCTGAACCAGTCATGCTTTCTGGTATGGGCCCTTTTGATCTTGTCTGATAATGGTACGGTGCCAGTACGCTTTAACAAACTAACTGATAGTGATTGAAAAAACAACAAACTTGTCAGTGTTAGAGTCTTAACAGATATTGTATTTGCACGTTGGGGGGGAATGCAATGTTCTTAGGCAGTTAATCATTTCTAACATGCTTTTGCTCCGACCGCGTGCATCATCCCGACTTATTTTATTTGTGCCTTTTTCGAGTGTTTCAGGGACCTTTCTTTTCTTCTTCTCTCTCTTTTTTTCTTCCTCTTTTTTTTTATTACGGTCGAATCCTATAGAGATTGCCTACGTATCGTGACCCCGCACGAATCAGACCAAACGTAGTTCGTGCCATAAGTAAAACAAAGTCTCAATTTTACTTTTTATTACCCAAATATGCTATTAGAAGCCATCATTTGAAAGAAAAACAAACGAAAATACAGACTCCATACTTAGAATGTTTGAAGAGAACATAAAGGTAGACAACAGACTCTGAAGAACAAACAAGTGCAGGATTTAACTAAGGATACATTAAAGCCTTGAATTTTGGTGCCCGCGAGGCATCATTCGGCCTTTCCGCGGGCTTTGGTGTTAGGCCTTTTTGCAAGCTTTTTAACTCCTCCATGATCTGGTGGACATAACCCATGACTGAGGCAAAAAGGATATCACGGGGAATTTCTTCACATGTTAGGCATTTCGTGGTGATGTAGCGCCCAATCTCATTGATCCTACCCCTGATTCTATCCCTCTCTATGTACAACTGTTCTATTCGTTGATTCTTTAGTCCCAATATTCGAGTATTGTCAATGAGATGATCTTGGAACCTCTCCATTTGTTCTTCCATTTGGGCCATTGACTCATAGCAGCGTTCCCTATCTGTTCTAGCATCCCGGGCTTGTTTAAGGACCCGATTACTGAGAGTGGAATTTATTTCTCTCAATGTTGTAACGCTCATTTCGTAATCCCTTTTCACTTGCCATATGTGCTTTCTCCGTGCTGCTGTAACTTTTGCCCACCTGGTCCGTAATCTTGCTATGCTAGCCTTGGATCTTTCCAAGTCTTTCTGGCCTTCAGCGACCTGATTCCTTAACCCTGCTATCAACCTTTTATCAGCCCGGCTTCTCAGTTGGTTGTCGGCATCCATTTTCATCTTCCGGATCTGAGCTTTGAGGATCTCGCTTTCTCTGGCTAATCTGTTCTTTTCTCCCTTGTTGGTAGCAAACTGCACTTTGCTTTCAAATTTCAGATCCTGAATCTGTCGTTTCAGTTTGTCTATTTCGGCAAGATATTCCCGCTCTTTGGCCAACCAGTCCCAATGCTCTTGTGAGGACTTGGCAAATTCTTGAAGGTGAGATCTTTTAATCGGCCTTCCAGATGACATTTCCCCTTTGTACCAAGCCTGATATCCAGGTGAAACTTCCCCTCTTGCCTAATTCAGCACACAAGTATTTGCCTCTAGGTATTGACATTGGCTCCAAATCTAGCGGACTCTTGCTTCAGGAAACTGACCATCGGAACTGATCTCAATTACCTGGGTACTTAGATCCTCATCTTTTGGCACTATCTGACACCTCCCTAGTTGCCTCAACACCCGATACGGCGCATAAGGTTGAATGCTCTTAAGTCCCATCAAGAGAAAATGGGGCCTAGCTGTTGGCATGTATATGACTTCGTCGACCGGTAACCATCCCAGTGTCCACTGTATTTGACTGGCGTTGAGGGTCCGGAAATATGAGGTCCATGCTGAAACTCCTTCAGGTAGGTGGGCCTCATTAATTCTGGTGTAGAACTCCTCTATGCAGGTCTTTTCATAAGATCCATGGCTTAGGAACTGGGCTCGGTGACATAGGTGTTCAGTCATCCACATTTGCAACAACAAGTTACAACCTTCGAAAAAGTTTCCTCCGGCTTTGCAGGCCGTGAGAGCTCGGAACATATCAGATACAATCATGGGCGCCAGCGTGCTATCTTTTTGAGTGAGCAAAGTACTGACGACCCCAGCTATCTTTATGTCGATATTCCCGTCTTTTCTTGGGAACACTAAGAGCCCTAAGAAGGTTATCATGAAAGCAACCCGTCTATGTTCATCCCACTTTCGACGGTTACTTTTGCTGCACAACTTGTTTTCTGGCTTGTTGAATCCTCCCATGTGACCATATCTTTGGTATATGAAACTCATAGTGTAAAAACCTTTTGCCAAGTCAGGGTTATGGATTGTTCTGACTATCTTTAATGAGTCCAAAAACCAGTGTACCGCTACGGCTCTTGGAGCAATCAGGTATTTATGCCTCAATGGAACCTCAGTACTGCCGATGTACCCTGCTATTTCCTCTAAAGTTGGGGTAAGTTCAAAGTCCGAGAAGTGGAAGACATTGTGCGCAGGGTCCCAGTGAGGGACCAGTGCCCTTATAATATCTCCTCGAGGCCTGATATCCAAAAAACTCGTGAGACCTTTCAGATGTTTCTTGATTTCGTCATGCCCTTCTTTGCCTAAATCATTCCACCATAGCCGCAATTGGAAGGGAATTTTATTCATGATTGAAAAAGGTTCATTTTGAGTCGTGCTCATTCTGCACATTTATTAATAATTTAAACAAGCGAAAATTTATTCGACTAAAAAAATATGATCATTTTTCCTAAAAAAGAATTTCTGAACACGACCTTTCAGCACTTCAGGGACGAAGATTTTAAGGTTGTGTGATTTAACCAAAATAAAAAATAAGAAGTGGCCGTTTATACAAAGGCAGCCTTCCGGAGTTCCTTTTGGGAACATTCGGCTATTTTTGAGGTAAACAGCATCACCCGACTCTATGACAGAAAAATGAAAATTTTGACATTTTTTACAAAAAATGGGAGGTTGGACCCGACGAGGGTTGCCTACGTATCTCATGTCCTGTGAGAATCAAACCGGCGTAGTTCTCCTAACATAAACTAAACTTGTAAACAAGACTCCTTTCGCCCAACATTTTCATTTTTTTTTCAAAATTTCGGCAGGGTTTTGATACTACTTGGACATTGGTTTTATTTTTCTAAAAAGTAGTTATCTCCCTACACCGCTATTTTTCTCTTCTTTCTTTTTTTTTTCTCCAAAAATTCTTGATTTCAGAAGCCGGTCAGCACGTAGATCTGAAGCAAATAAATGCGCACAACACACAGGATGCAGCAGGATGGTCTTTTTCCATTTTAGGTTGCTAGTCCTAGACGGACTCAACCCCTGTGTTGAGTCCCCTAAGTCAAATGCAATATGATGCAAATAAGCGTTCCTACTAGGGATTCGACATGAAGTCACGTTATTCTATGTTCAAAACCTGGGTCTTTGTTCTAGACAGTGCACCCGAGCGGACAACTCGAGTTGAGGAAGGAGCTCCTTTCCGGGAACCAAAAGGCCAGCCGGCTTAGAAACTTTGCGAGCCTCTTTTATTTAGGGTAGGACACTAACAGAATAGGGAGTCTTAACCAGTAAGCACATCCCCAGAGGTAAGAAGAGAAGGTTTTGGCACAGTTTATATGTACAGTTCAAATAATATCAAAGCAGTAAAAAACATCATTTTGCATATTGAGCACAAATCATATGAGAATATCAGATAATAAATCCAAAACACAACAATTTATTAAGCTCGAATTTCTAACCATGAACCGGTGGTTCTGGGTTTGGTCCCCAGCAGAGTCGCCAGAGCTGTCACACCTCCTTTTTCACCCGCGCCACCTTAAAAGGGCGCGGAAGGGAGTTTTTTCCACTTAAAGGACAATTGAAACGGGATTTATTCATTTATTCAGAGTCGCCACTCGGAAGATTTAGGGTGTCCCAAGTCACCAATTTAATCCCGAATGGAGGAAAATATTCGACTTTCCAAATGAAGTCTGCGAACCAGAAATTCTAAGTAAGGAATTCTGTTGACTCGAGGGAAGGTGTTAGGCACCCCCGAATCCCGTGGTTCTAGCACAGTCGCTTAAACTGTTGTAATGGCTAAAATATCTGATTTTAATACCTGTTCAAAAACTATAGTGTAATTTCAACTTTAAACTGCATTTATTGTTATTATTATTTTTATAGAGAATTGCAACATCGTGAAAATATATCTCGAACCACGTCACATCAATGTGACCGTGGTTATCAACATATTTCGACTCTGTTGAGATTTGGATTTGGGTCACATAAATGTGCACCCGAGTTTTAAGAAAATTAAATTATTAAAGGCGCGCCTAAAGCGACTAGCGCATCATTTACTTTGGGTAAGGCCGTGAGAGTTTGCTAAATGGTCCATTCCGAAGTCTAAGCAATTTTTAAAGTAAATATTTACCGAGGGCCCCGCAATTTTTATATTTTTACTCGGCGAGGCTCATCTCATTCTTTTTAAAAGAACGGTCCTAAAGCAACTACATTTCTATTTAGGTTGTTCTCTAAAATAAAAGAAAATAATCCTAGTTAATTACATGCTAAAAAAAACGTGACATATTAATTGCTAGATTAAGACAAATGTTATTGGAAGAGAAGATTACTAAAATTGAAATTATAAATAAAATGCAACATCGACAAATAACATATTCAAAACAAAACTAATTAACCTATAGCTAGATTAAACTCGCATGGTTAGACGAATTGATTCATTGGGACTAAATGCTTTTCAACTATTTGAAACTAAACCCACCTTAATTACTGATGCTTACAAAAGTTTGTTGAAGCTAACTCGTTAACTTGGATAACCCATTGGATTAAGGTTCTTATCCTTTCTACATTGAATCGCGCTTCAAATATGTCAAGCCTACGGATTCTATAAAATTAATGGCCTTTTTATTTCTGCCTAAAACTGGCAGAACTAAACCTATTCAAACAATTATCCCTTAAAACCAAACAAATCCCCTTTTTAAACAAACGAGCTGCCTGAACCAAACATTAATACCTAATTCACACAATTAGTCCAAATTTATGCCTTAACTAGGTTTATCAGCAGGTTCACGATTAACTTGTTATTTCAGACTGATACCGGCTCCAATTAGGATTACCTAAACTTGTTTAATTCTAATAACTCAATATACTTAATTCGAAATGAAATAGAATTCTAACTAACATACACTGGAAAACTATTAATAGTTTACAAATTACAGTTTATAATCCAAAGAAAATAGTTCTAGCCAAATATGAATTCCATCGTCCATGTTCTTAATTTGAATTACAAAGATAGGTTATACATCTGCCTATCATTTGACTATTAAACATGCAAATACAAATTAAATACTTGACTACTTGAGTATTTGTTTTCACTACAACAGCCGCATCACAATGATTCGAAAGTGTACCTGATAGTAGAAACAGAAGAAGAAAGTGAAGATCAGTAGACCAGTAGCTAACAACAGCGACAATCAGCACCAATCAGTACAACAACAACCAGTAAACCCAGCTCAAACGAAACTGAAAACCCAGAAGTACCAAAATGAAACACAGACAGATGCAAGGAAACAATAGTTTCTGATTTTCAAATACTTAGGAACAACAGCCTGACAACTCTTAATGCCAAAGTTCAAACTCAACACTCTAACTCTTAATCTAAAAGTTCTGATTTTTTTCTGAATTTGTTTCCTCTCCTTTCCCAGTATTTCCAATCTTTTCTCTCTTTCAGTCTGCTCCCCTTTTTATACAATCTGTCCGGCCTTTTTCCCTTTCAAAAAAAATCAGAATTCCCCACTAAAAATCTGCTCTTTTTACTTTAAATTCCACTAAGGAAGCCTTTTCCCTGATTTTCAGCCCCCATTACCTCTTGTTCTCCATTAATGTATTAGTTAATACCCCCATTAACAAAGCACTAATACTAAAATATAAACTTAACTATTTCAATCCAAAATTGCCCCTGAAAACCCTTAATATTACTGCCCTCCTGATACAAACACTATTGCATTACAACTTTTAAAATCTGAAATCTGTTTTCAACCTTAACAAAGATTTAAAATTTAAACCTGACTTTCAAATGTACCCAAACTTATTTCTGATTACTGAAGGACTACAGTTAGAAATCAATTGGAACAAATGAACTTGGAATTAAATCAATCTAGACTTAACACAACATAGAACTTAACACAATCCCTAAAACTGAAACTGAAATATTTAATCAATATTCACATGAATGCAAACATCAGGAATGCAAGTTCATTGTCATTAGGGTGACAATGCCCTGAAACCAAATGGCCACGGATCAAATATACACAACAACGTTTGACAAACTTTCTGTTTTAACAAACGAGAGTGAATTAATTGACGAAACTAATTAATAGACTGCTTACAACAACTGATACTAAACAATCAGACCCCAGACAATTAGGCAATTCACAGGCAATTTCAGTGGTATTGACAGAAACATAGATTAACTGGAAACTAATTAATCGACGCAACTCATTAATCGATTATACAAATTACAACACATAACAATCATATCGAACCTAAACAAATGACAGAATTGATCCTATTGAATATGAACAAGGTCAATTGACCAAAAGAAATTTTAAAATTAATACAGCAGATAAACAGATATGTAGAGAAGCAAATACGAAGGAAAGAAAAGGAAATACCTCATAATAACAAAATTATACGGACCCAGTCTTTGAAACTCTGATTCAGACACTTTGAGATCGAACAGACCTTAGTCGAAGTATTCTCAACTGAAAATACTTCGATTAAGGTCGATTAGACCCGAAACTTTTATTAAATTTGGACAGATTCCATGATTTGGAATTTTAGGGTTCTTGAAGGTCTAATTTGGGGCTTGATCATTTCTCGTCAGATTCGAACCAAACCAAGTTTGGTTTGGTTACAAGTGAGGTCAGGAGAGTGACTGGTGTGATTTTGGGGTACATTAGGGTAGTTTTAGGTTTTGTTCGAATCTTCAAAATGAAGATTCGAGCAGTTCCAGGAAGATTCGACCTAAACTACTACCGGATCTATAACGAGGATAGTCAGGAGAAGCTATGGTGTTAATTTGGTAGCCATCGAAAAGGGTTGGGTTTTCAGGCCAACCTTCAATCGAAGATTCGAGACGTTGGGGCCTGATTCGAGAGATATGGGTTATGGATTTGGAATGGGGAGGTTAAGAGGAGTCGAGGGTGTTAAGCTGGGGTCATTTGGACCACCGGAACCGCCGTGAGGCGATTTCCGGTGGGCGGAAGACGGTGGTTGAAGGCGGCGGACATGTTTGATCTTTGAAGGTTCAAAGACGAAGAGGTGAAGGGGGGGTATGGCTATGGGGGGTGCGGGGTATGGTTTAGGACTTATATACGGGGTGAGGTAATTGATCCTGGCCGTTAGATGAGGTGGGATCGATGGCCAGGATCTTTCGTTAAGGGGGAAACGGTGCCGTTTGATTAAATGAGACTGGGTCGGTCTCTGGGATGAAGTGGGTCGGGTATAGAGGATTGATCGGGGCCGTTGGATTAAAGGGAAAAGACGGCCATGATTGATTGTAATCATACAACGTCGTTTGGATTAATGAAAGAACTGAACTGGACTGTTAGATCTGACTGATCAATGGTCCAGATTGAAAGCATCCAAACGACGTCGTTTGGGAGACGGCTGAGAGACCTGGTCCTGGACTGGGTTATTACACACATTGGGCCTGCTCTTTTGGTTTAATTGTGAAGCCCAAATCCGATATTTTCTTCAATTTTTTGCACTCTTTTCTTTAGAGAAAAATTCCTAATTAAATAACAACCAAAATTAAACTACACAGATATTAATTAACACTTAACGACAATTAACACACAAATTAAAACATTTAATAAAATCACACGATGACAACAAATAGAATAAAAATGCATATTTTTGTGATTTTCGCTTTTTAAAACCAAATTATGGTTTAATTAATTCTTAAAGGCTCAATTAATCCTAAATATGCATGCAACAAGTATTTTTGTATTTTTAATTAAACTGCAACAAGGTAAACATTTACGGACAAAATAATTACTAAAATGTCACGCAAACTCTCAAGATTGTACACGAAGGTAACTTGCTTTATCTTTCGATTTCTTTTGGAGTAATTATCGTGAATCAAAAATCACGTGCTCACAATCACCATAGCCAATAAAGAAACATTTCTTTGCTTTAGGATCAAGCTTATCTCTATCATTAGAGTTTACATGCACATAAGCAACACAACCAAAAAATTTCAGATGTGAGAAAGTTACCTCCTTTCCTGTCCATACATCCTCAGGAATTTCAAAATTCAGCGGTACAGAGGGTCCCTTATTTATGAGGTAAGCTGCCGTGTTAACAGTCTCAGCCCAAAAATACTTCGGCAATCCAGAATGTATTCTCATACTTCTGGCTCGTTCATTCAGGGTTCTGTTCATCCTCTCAGCAACACCATTTTGTTCCGGTGTTCCAGGAACTGTCTTGATCATTCTGATCCCATTCTCCGAGCAAAATGCTTTGAACTCTTGGCTATCATACTCTCCTCCATTGTCAGACTTCAGACATTTTAACTTTAGACTTGTCTGATTTTCAACTTCAGCTTTCCATCTTTTAAAGGTAACAAATACATCAGATTTATTTTTTAGAAAATAAACCCATAACTTTCTTGTGGAATCATCAATGAAGGTGACATAATAGCGTGAGCCTCCTAGAGAGGTTACAGGAGCTGGTCCCCACACATCTGTATGCACTAGTTCCAGCTTCTCTTTCTTTGGCGTCCTTCCCACCTTTGAGAAACTAACTCTCTTTTGTTTCCCGTAAATGCAATCTTCGCACAAACCTAATTCAACATGTTTTAGGTTTGACAACTTCTTTTTGGATGCCAAAAGCTTCATTCCCTTCTCACTCATATGCCCGAGCCTCCGGTGCCACAATGTTGTATCACGACCATGATCAACTGTTGTTATAGTATCTCTTTCTATTGTAGTTACATACAGTGTTCCCCTTTTGAAGCCTCATGCCACAACCAAATTCCCTTTGGTTATCTTCCACGATCCGTTGCCGAATGTTGTTGTATATCCTTCATCGTCAATCTGACCCATAGATATCAGATTTTTCTTGAGGCTAGGAACATGTCGTACATTTTGCAATTTCCATAGCGTGCCTTGTGAAGTCTTTATATGAACTTCACATTTTCCGGCAATGTCGAGAGGTTCGCCGTCTGCTAGATAAACTTTCCCAAATTTTCCAGCAATATAATTATGCAATAATATTTTGCATGATGTAGAGTGAAAGGATGCACCTGAGTCCAGAATCCAAGATTCGACTGGACTGTCTGCACAACAAATTAATGCATCACCAACTTGTTCAACAATTACATTTGCTGAATTTTCTTCCTTCTTCTTCTTTGGTTCTCTACATTGACTACTGTAGTGACCCTTTTTATCGCAATTCCAACAAGTAATGTCCTTGCGATTTTTGGATTGTCCTCTTCTCCTTGACTTTGATCTGCCACGACCATAAATCTGTCCTCTTTGGTTGATTCTCCCCCTGCTTTCGGTACTAAAAGCAGATCCTGGGGAATCACTTGATTCTCTTCGGCGAATATCTTCGCTTAGAACCAAGTCTCTGATATCATTCAATTTGAGTTTGGTACTTCCTGATGAACTGCTAACTGCAGTTACTGTTGCAGACCAACTCTCTGGTAGAGATGATAGTAGAATCAACGCCCTGATTTCGTCATCAATTGTTATATTAACAGAACTCAACTGAGTTAATATTGTATTAAACTCATTGATATGTTCCGTGACTGATCCACCTTCTGTCATTTTTAAGTTGAACAATCGACGCATCAAATAGACTTTATTTGAAGCAGATGGCTTCTCCTACATATTTGATAACGCCTTCATCAGGCTTGCAGTGGTCTTCTCGTTAATGATGTTAAACGCCACATTTCGTGTTAGCGTCAAACGAATCACACCAAGAGCTTGGCGATCTAATAGATCCCAATCCGCTTTGGACATAGTCTCCGGTTTCACCTCGGTCAGAGGTAAGTGTAATTTTTTCTGGTACAAATAGTCCTCTATTTGCATTTTCCAGAATCCAAAATCTTTGCCATTGAACTTGTCAATCTTAACCTTCCCTTCTTCCGATGCCATTTTTCACAAAAATAATTTATGTGAATAGTGCTTGTGAATAGTAACGATGATCAATAGTGTCGCACTATTCTTGTGAATAGTACCTGTACCAATACTGTACTTTTCTACCATGATTACACTGTCTGTGCTCTGATACCAATTGTTGAGTAAGCATGTCAAGATAATAGAAGGAAAATGATATTTAGGAGAGAAACAATAAATTGCACAAGACAAGACAAGACAAGATTTACGTGGTTCGGCAATTTTTGCCTACTCTACGGCCACACAAAGAATAGCTCTTTATTAATTGAAGAGAGAAAGAAGAAGTTTTGGGATGATCTACAAATGAAAATGTAGACCCCTATTTATAAGCATTTAAATGCCCTGCCGAGGTAAGCGCTTACATCATAAGAATGCCAATGTAAGCGCTTACATCATAAGAATGCTGAGATAAGTGCTTACATCACAAGAATGTCGATGTAAGCGCTTATATCATATTTTCATCTCTTTTTGATTTTTCTTTCTTTTGTTTTGTCTACTTTCACATACAACAACAGGTTTGGTCCTATCAGTTATATTTGCAAAATCTTGAGGGATTGAATCCAAATCCCAGCAATATTCAAGAAATAGCCGTTCAAGGCATGGAAAGTGATCACAACTAGCTCTCCAGTAGCGAAACTCCAAATGGTCCAGTAGCAAAAACTTCAAGCTAGGAAAACCATCCTTAACTACCTTCCACTCCACGCCTATGCAGGCACTAATTCCCAGTTTAAGGGCTTCGAGTTTGGGCAATTTACTAACAAAGCTCAAATCCTTCCACTGAAAACAAGTCCCGTAAAAAGCTAGTTTCTTGAGGTTCTGCGGAAAAGCATCTAGAGGAGGAAGGATTGGATATGGAAATGTTTCTGTAGGAGGAAGGGCCCAAGATGGTCTGTCCAGAAAAATTGCTCGTAATTTTTGCCTCGTGAACCTCAAAAGGCCTGAAGATGTAATGCTTTCCAGAAAGCAAGCATAACCTGAATAAGTAAGAACAAAATCTAATTCCTCGAGCTTATCTAAGTAATGAAAACCATAAAGGTCCTTGCGAGTACGAAAGTCTTCCCAGATGCCACATATTTGCAACTTCTTTAAATTTGGAAATTGTCTGAAGACGGACCTAGTACAATGCCAAGGATTCCATCCAGACAGACATTGTAAATTTTTCAGAACTAAACTTTTCTCTGTAGGCTCATGATACTGCAAGTAATTCCAGTCCAAATGGAGGTGCCTCAATTGTGGCATCGTCAAAATTTCATATGGTAATACCAGAGGATGTTGCCGGGTCTTAGGCTGTAAAGGTTTAAGTATAAAAGTTTGCAGATAACATAAGCTAGATATCGATGGAGGAATGTCTACTGAAAAAGATGAGGAAATCTCTTCTCCTAAATAATGCTGCAAGCTAGGAGAAAGCGTCAAAGCTAGGTATCTCAAGTGAATTAAATCTAGAATCGAACTGGGAAAAGCAGAAAATCTCATTAAAGCAAGATCTAGTACTCTTACTAGCTTGAAGTGCAACATCTTTGGTATGAACATTGTTTGTCTATAACTGATAATAGAACGAAATTCATTTTTAGGATACCTTGCCAGTATTTTCTCAGTAATATACTCATGCTTGATCACTTGGATACTGATCCGACCTCGACTCTTAGAGGAAAGATGCATAGATTGCACATATGAATTTTGATACTTCTCTTCCCTCGTAACATTCACAATGTTCATGTTTCTCAATCATGCATTCCACAAATCTCAATTTTTCCATCAAATCTCAAATTGCGGTTGGAAATTAAACTTCTATCTATAAGTTCTTTTAGGCATTTTTCTGCCACTTCTTCTATGCTTTTCCTCTCTTCCACCTTCATAAATCCCTCTGCTGCCCATAATTCCACAAGTTTATTGACTAAAATCAGTTCATCCTCTTGGAAGATTGCAAAATATAGAAAGCACGGTTTTAGGTGATGAGGCAAGTAATGGTAACTTAATGCAACCACCCTCATGTATTGGACATTAACCCCTGTGTTTACCGTTGAACTTACATTCTTGACAATACTTTTCCACTCATCCAATGATTTACCAATTTTGGAGAGAAGTCCGGCAATCAAAACAAGTGCTAGAGGTAATCCTCCACAGTTTAGTGTAATTTTTTTGCCAAGTTGTTCAAATTCAGGGGAAAAATAGTCTTTCACAAAGACCTTTTCGTACAACAAACTCCAACTTTCATTAAAATTCATGAGGCGCATATGATAAGGAGTCTTACCTGAGCTAGCACATTCAGCCACCTCCACATTCCTCGTGGTCATGAGTATTCGACTCCCATTGTTACAGTCTGGGAAACATCGTTTTATACTATCCCATGCTTCTCTAGTCCATATATCATCAATGACTATCAAGTAACTCCCATATTTTAGAAGCTTTTGTAGTCGGTCTGCTAGTTGATCATCATTTTGCTGCTCATGGAATTCATCGATCTTTTCACTTATAGAAGAAAGAAGGCCTAGAAGCACATTTCTGGCATAGTACTCTTGTGAAAAAATTGCTTTTGCACGAATGTCAAAGTGAGACATAATGAATGGATCACTATAGATTTTGTTTGCCAAAGTTGTCTTGCCGATGCCCCCCATCCCGACAAGTGAGACAACTTCTAGTTCCCTTGCTCCTCTAGCAAGTTGATCCTGCATCATCTCGAATTCATTTTCAAGGCCAACCATCTTATCATCAGGCTCTAAGCCATGTCGTGAGGTACTAACAAGAGACAAATTTTGTGCTTTAAGATCTTGGATGTTCTTGAGGTTGTTTTGAATTTCCATCCACTTCTTCATCGTTGAATCAATGTGTCCTACTACTTCTTTTACGAGGCTATAAAGATTCACAAAAGCTCTTTTTTTTTTCATTTTCGGGCAAAATAATATTTCTTGATTCCAAGTCAACCTTATATTCTGATTCGTCTGCTAGCTCTGCAATTTGCGCATCCAAGCTTGTTAATGCCTCATGATCACCTGTTATATTGCATGAATTCTCCATAATAGCTCTCAAGGATTCAAGCTTTTCATAGAACAATTGCATCACAAGTCCAGTCGATTCCATTGATTGTTGTATGGTGCTCATAAAAGAAGTAATAGCAGCATAAGCCATGTGCCTCTGTATGTATGCGATGCAAGTGGCGAAGCCAGGGAAAGGGTATTCAAACTTAAAAGAAGTAAAAAGAGTCCCGACAAAGAGTGTTCATTATTACATACTAGAGCTGAGGTGTTTTACCACCTATTAATATTACATACTAGACCTGAAGTTTTCAGTTACAACACAAAAATTTCAGCTCTAGAGCTGAAGTTTTTTTACCACCTATTAATATTACATACAGTTGCTCGTCTTGTATTAGCTAGGTAGGTATAAATATTTTTAAATTAATTAAAAACGTGAAAGGCACAAGAAAAAAACAAAGGTCAGATAGGGATATATACATGTATCATCTGATAACATAAAAGTTTGCAGATAACATAGGCTAGAAATTGGAAGATTTAGTATAAAAGTTTGCAGATAACATAGGCTAGAAATTGATGGAGGAGTGTCTATTGACGGGGGAATTATCTCTCTGTCTTAGATAGAACTCACAATCTCCAAGAAATAGTCCAAATACTGATGGAATTCACATTCAGTCTTCTCAATATGCGGCCATTACCATCCGATTGCAGCCACAAAAACCATGTTATGATCTTTCTTTTAATTCGTTTTAACTATCTGGTTTCTGCAACTCACTGGCCCGACTAATCCAGATATCCGCAGGATAGGCCAACTAAGGGAGTTAAGTACTCCCTACCAAGAAATTCTCCATTCTTGGGGCTCGAGTTCGAGCCCCTGGCTAAGAGCGGAGGGATCCCAACCATCCCACCGCATCCTTTGGTGGTGAAGTTTTAATAACAATGACCTATACTATGATGCCAAAAAGAAAGAGTGGCAAAAGACTAAATCCTTAGAAAAGAGGAATTCAGCATGTCATATTTATTTGGATCAAATAGATAAGGATGATTTAGTAAGTTAATAGATTTTAACTTCCTAATACTAATGAAATCTTTTTAACTCTGCTTGTATTCAGTATTGGAAGCTTAGGAAAAGGTGGTAATTTTGCTCAAGTAGAAAGCATTCATGTGAGCAATGCTTTCTTCTATGGAACTACAAATGGAGCTCGTATCAAGACATGGCAGGTATACTAACCAGACTTAGCCATTGAAAAAATGAATTAAAATCAGAACTAATAATATTGAAACTTCACACATGAATTTACTCTTCTTAAATGCGCTGACCAAAACAAAAGGCGGATTCAGGATTTAAACTCAATGGGTTCAATGTTCAAGGTTCTTAGCTTCAAGCTCATGTACTTTTGAGACTACGGGTTCATAATTTAGTATATGTTGAAAAAATTGGTAGTTTCAGTTGATCCCGTAGTATATAATAGTATATAAAATCCATCTGCCGCTTACTATTAACTTCTTGTGAATAGGTTGGCAGAGGATATGTACGAGATGTCATATTTGAGAATCTTGAATTTAACTCTGTCAAGAACCCCATTATACTTGACCAGAATTACTGCGATGTTTGAGGAGCTTGCAAGGAAATGGTAATACAAGTTAACATTGCTTTAAATACATATTCAGCTTAATAAAAACTTGTTTGCGCCTGATGTTCATACCAAACCAATGAATGCACGACAAAGGCCTTTCACACAATTTTTTTCTGCTAAGGTTAAATTTCTTGGTTTGGTGTATAGTATAACACTGAGTAAGGTATAAATATTCATTACCCTTTTCATGATAGGTAACTGGAGTGCAAATCAGCAATGTTATTTACCAGAATATATTTGGAACATCGAGCACAGATATCGCCATAAATCTAAACTGCAGTATGTCAGTGTCATGTACTGATATAACTATGCAACTAATACAACTAACATCAGCGACACCAGGAACAGCGACACCAGGAAGGGAAGTCACTGCTTATTGTAGGAATGCTTATGGCCAAGAATATAGTATTGACATAGTACTAACACCAGCAATTCTTTGTTGTGTGCATAACCAGAAAAGCAAAGGAAAAGACAAATAAAATGAAACAAACTTGTCAGTGTTGTAGCACAGTAATCATTGTACATTGAATTTTTTGTTTAGCCTTGATTTTATGCTTTAAGTTATGTATTGCTAATTTCGTATGTTGTACAATAGTTGATGTTGGATGAAAATGAGACTTGCAACGGTTTTCGCTTGATGAGAATTTTAGAGCGAACTACAGCCTGAGTTCTCTAAACTATTTCTTTTAACATTTTTTTATTTAAAGAAAAAAGAGACAAGAGATGGGGCAGGACAACTTATCAAAGAAAAAAGCCAGGGCATTCACCTGACCTCACTGAGTCTAAAATAGTGAAATTTAAGCAATTGTTGGTAAGTTTCCCAGACTCGAGGCCCTCAAACTAGCATATGATGCCTGCAAAGGCGAGGAGCGGGAAGTAGTTGAGGACGGGTTTGTTGCGGAAGCCAAATGTATATAGTGTGAATAAGTCACAACTACTATACCAAATATTATGACAGCCACCAAATAATAAATAAGACAATAAAACAACAATAAAGAGAACAATTTACGAGGTTCGGCTAATTTTGCCTACTCCTCGGACACAACCAATATTTTATTTCACTCCAAAAATACAAGTGAAATAATACTAAAGAGAGAAATACAAATGCCTTAAACAGATGAGAAGGCAAATGAGCGGTGTGTTTAAATCCTAAACATTAAGTCTTCTTTTATAGGGGGAAAATCCCCCCAACCCTTCTTTTCCCACCGATGTGGGACAAAAGGTTTTGCCAAATTCAACAGGGTTTACTCGATTGCAACTGAAAAGTATGAGAATTCGATACTGGAGATCTAGTAGTATTCACTTTCCATGACGTGAACGACTATTCATCAAAGTTTTCTGGTACTTGGATTTGATACCTTAAGATTTTGCAGAAATAACCACACTTCAGCTAATTGATATACGCATCTGTAAGGAGTCAGTTGTGAATTCTGCCAAGAATATTCAAGACGAAATTGAGGACAGCTACGGAAGTTCTATTGAGGTCCGTTTTCGTTACCTCCTTTAGGTCGTATTTTTGGTTGAATTGCTTTTATAATTATTACTTGTATTCCTGCGTTCAACTTATAGGATTATTAGTAGCAAATGATATACTTTTTGAGTTTTGAAATACTTAGCTGACATGTACATTCACCAGACAATTTATTTTCAACAGGATATTGGAGAAAACTATGCAAAATCTGTTGAGTTCCATATCAGTTAGGCTTGTAAGGCATCTTTTCACTTGATTCTTGTTATGTGAATTAATGCATCCTATTTATGAGATAAGTAAGAACATGTGACTATTCTGTGCTATTTAGTCGTCTTTCAAAGTTTAGGTCTAGGGCAGCCCGGTGCACTAAGCTCCTGTTATGCGCGAGGTCCGGGGAAGGCTGGACCACAGGGGTCTATTGTATGCAACCTTACCCTGCATTTATGCAAGAGCCTGTTTCCACCGCTCGAACCCATGACCTCATGGTCACATGGCAGAAACTTAACGCCAAGGCTTCCCTTCTCTTTCAAAGTTTTATGTATAATAGCGAAAGAAAGTTTAATTTCCTTACTTGTTTAGGCAGGCCTAGTTTCTCTTATAACCTACCAACATTAAGAAAAGACTGAACGAAAATCCAATTGCAACCTACCAATATTTAGAACAAACACAACAAAAATGAAAAATCCATGGAAATTTGAAAAATCCAATTCCAACCTAAGTGATATGGACCTCAACAGAACTTGCATAATTATCTTCAATGTCCTGTTGAATCTGCTTGGCGGAATTCCCAACAGATTTTGCACAGCCCATTACATCAACTAGAGCAAGTGTAATGGTTCCTCAGATACCGATAGTGGGAAGGGCTACTGAGCGGCTTGGTCCTCGTCGCTTGTTTCTGCAGAAAAAAATAAAAAAATAAAAAGAAACATCCACAAAGGATGAAAAATGAAATGTTAGAGTTTCACACTATCAGTGTGATTTAACTTATTAGAGCAGGTTATTGCTCTATTATCTAGGTTACTATATCGAGCTTACTATGAAGAGTTATATGTTGTTGTAGATCAATTTTACACAGCGATAAAACAAAATACGCGGCAGTGCGCAGAACTAAATTCTTACTGGACATGCCTGCTAATGAACGTATGACTCTAGAGCAGCAAACAAAGAATCATGGACATTTAAGAGGATTAATAACCTATGAATCTAACGTAAGACTATCTGTTTACTATACTCTTGACCAAACAAGCCTTAGCATTTATATTTTTGACACAAAAATACAACCACAAGCAACAATTATAAGAAGTAAATCAAGGAAGAAGATGTCTTACTGAGGCTCATGGATATTGACCTCAACAAAACTTGCATAGTTGTTTAGAATATCCTCTTGAATTTGTTTGGCGGAATTCCCAACAGATTCTGCACACCACCTAATATCAATTAGTGCAAGGGTGGTTATATCTGCAAAATCTTGAGGGATTGAATCCAAATCCCAACAATGTTCAAGAAATAGTCGTTCAAGGCACGGAAAGTGATCACAACTGGCTCTCCAGTAGCGAACCTTCAAACGTTCCAGTAGCAAAAACTTCAAGCTAGGAAAACCATCCTTAACTACCTTCCACTCAATGCCTATGCAGGCACTAATTCCCAGTTTAAGGGCCTCGAGTTTGGGCAATTTACCTACAATGCTCAAATCCTTCCACTGAAAACAAGTCCCGTAAAAAGCCAGTTTCTTGAGGTTCTGCGGAAAAGCATCTGGAGGAGGAAGGATTGAATATGGAAAAGTTTCTGTAGGAGGAAGGGCCAGAGATGGTCTCTCCAGCAAAATTGCTCGTCGTTTTTGCCTCGTGAACCTCAAAAGGCCTGAAGATGTAATGCTTTCCAGAAAGCAAGCATAACATGAATAAGTAAGAACAAAATCTAATTCCTCGAGCTGATCTAAATAGTGAAAATCATAGAGGTCCTTGCGACTACGAAAGTCTTCCCAGATGCCACATATTTGCAACTTCTTTAAATTGGGAAATTGTCTAAAGACGGCCCTAGTACAATGCCAAGGATTCAATCCAGACAGACATTGCAAATTTTTCAGAACCAAACTTTTCTCCGTAGGCTCATGATACTGCAAGTAATTCCAGTCCAAATGGAGGTGCCTCAATTGTGGCATCGTCAAAATTTTGTATGGTAATACCAGAGGATATTCCCGGGCATTAGGCTGTAAAAGTTTTAGTATAAAAGTTTGCAGATAACATAGGCTAGATATCGATGGAGGAATGTCTACTGAAAAAGATGAGGAAATCTCTTCTCCTAGATAATGCTGCAAGCTAGGAGAAAGACTCAAAGCTAGGTATCTCAAGTGAATTAAATCAAGAATCAAACTGGGAAAAGCAGAAAATCTCATTAAAGCAAGATCTAGTACTCTTACTAGCTTGAAGTGCAACAACTTTGGCACGAACATTTTCACTCTAAAACAGATAATAGAACGAACCTCATTTTTAGGATACCTTGCCAATATTTTCTCAGTATTCTGCTCAGACGTGATCAATTGGATACTGATCCGACCTCGACTCTTAGAGGAAAAATGCATAGATTGCACACATGAATTTTGATACTTCTCTTCCCTCGTAACATTCACAATGTTCATGTTTCGAGCTTCTCTCAAGCAGATTTCACGGGTCACATCATGCATTCCACAAATCTCAATTTTTCCATCAAAACTCAAATTGCGGATGGAAATTAAACTTCTATCTATAAGTTCTTTTAGACATTTTTCTGCCACTTCTTCTATGCTTTTCCTCTCTTCTACCTTCAAAAACCCCTCTGCTGCCCATAATTCCACAAGTTTATTGACTAAAATCAGTTCATCCTCTTGGAAGATTGCAAAATATAGAAAGCACGATTTTAGGTGATGAGGCAAGTAATGGTAACTTAATGCAACCACCCTCATGCATTGGACATTAACCTCTGTGGTGACCATTGAACTTACATTCTTGACAACACTTTTCCACTCATCCAATGAATTACCAATTTTGAAGAGAAGTCCGGCAATCAAAACAAGTGCTAGAGGTAATCCTCCACAGTTTAGTGCAATCTTTTTGCCAAGTTGTTCAAATTCAGGGGAAAAATAGTCTTTCACAAAGACCTTTTCGTACAACAAACTCCAACTTTCATCAAAATTCATGAGGCGCATATGATAAGGAGTCTTACCTGAGCTAGCACATTCAGCCACCTCCACATTCCTCGTGGTCATGAGTATTCGACTCCCATTGTTACAGTCTGGGAAACATCGTTTTATACCATCCCATGCTTCTCTAGTCCATATATCATCAATGACTACCAAGTACCTCCCGCATTTTAGAAGCTTTTGTAGTCGGTCTGCTAGTTGATCATCATCTTGATGCTCATGAAATTCTTCGATCTTTCCACTTATAGAAGAAAGAAGGCGTAGAAGCACATATCTCGCACAGTACTCTTGTGAAACTGTTGCTTTTGCACGAATGCCAAAGTGAGACATAATGAATGGATCACTATAGATTTTGTTAGCCAAAGTTGTCTTGCCGATGCCCCCCATCCCGACAATTGAGACAACTTCTAGTTCCTTTGCTCCTCTAGCAAGTTGATCCTGCATCATCTCGAATTCATTTTCAAGGCCAACCATCTTATCCTCAGGCTCTATGCCATGTCGTGACGTACTGACAAGAGACAAATCTTGTGCTTTAAGATCTTGGATGTTCTTGAGCTTCTTTTGAATTGCCATCCACTTCTTCATTGTTGAATCAATGCGTCCTACTACTTCTTTTACAAGGGAATAAAGATTCACAAAAGCTCTTCTTTGTTTTTTTTCATTTTCGGGCAAAAAAATATTTCTTGATTCCAAGTCAACCTTATTTTCTGCTTCATCTGCTAGCTCTACGATTTGCGCTTCCAAGCTTGTCAATGCATCAAGATCGCCTGTTACATTGCAGGATTTCTCCATAATAGCTCTCAATGATTCAAGCTTTTCATAGAACAATTGCATCACAAGTCCAGTCGATTCCATTGATTGTTGTATGGTGTTCATAAGAGAAGTAATAGCAGCATAAGCCATGTCCCTCTTTCTCTCTCTCTCTCTCTCTCGTGTGTATGTGATGCAATACACAGAATCTCTCAACAGAGTTTTTGAAGCCTACTCTGTTGAAAATGGTGGTTTTTGATAATAATTAAGTTTGCTTAGAGATTCTAGTTTAAGAACAAAAAAAATTAGTTGTAAGCTTTCATTGGTTGACTGAAAATTTCATTAGTTAAAAGATGACCTATTAAACATTAATAGAATAAAGGACAAGTACATGAATAATTTATACTAAATGAATACTTGACTAAGCTGTAGAGCCATTCCAACTGGTAAATTTGTATAAAAGCAATTTTATTTGTTAATTAAAATGAGAAAAGCTTAGCTGGCTATAAATCCCACACTGCACGTCTTGGCTTCTTTTTGAATAATCAGTTATTTAAGTTCATAGAATAAGTTATTTATGACATAAACATTAAATTATGCCTACACATACAGCTTGTGTTCATAAGTCAAACCTTCCTTTTATCAGGGAGAAAATTACCGAGGGATGTGATGAAATGAATGTGATCTCTCCACCCTTAACGAGAGAAAAATCCAAAGAGCACATATTAGCCACGGAGCTCGGATATGGTTTTCTGATTAGACATCCATGGATTACATATGGTATCCAAAGGTTCGGGATTTGAACCTTATGGGTTCCAGCATTTGGGCAAAAGTGATAATTTCAGCAAGTAAGAAATTTTAGATCAGAAGGAGACTAATATTGATATCAGAAAAATATAAGGAAAACACAAAAGAATCTAACTTTAGATCACATTGTAACACAAAAGAATCTAACATCAGAATCTAAGAAACTGAAGAGAAATAAGAACAAAGATACTCTCCCACAAATAGCCATATTTATATGGGGAAGATGCATTAGGAAAACCAACTAAAAGCTCCATACTTAATTTATTTGCATTCGCATTACAAAACTATTTCAAAAGAGCTCTAAAAATTGATATTCTTGGCTGTCACAGGCCTAACAATCAAGCTGAAATAGATTAACTAAAGTAAATATTCTTGGCTTTCACATGCCTAACAATAGTAACCTCAACAGATGTTCCATAGTTATCTTGAATGTCCTGTTGAATCTGCTTAGCGGAATTCCCAACAGATTCTGCACAACTGCTAACATTAATCAGAGCAAGTGTGGTTATATCTGTGAAATCTTGAGGTATTGAATCCAAACCAAGACAACGTTCCAGAAACAGTCGTTCAAGGCATGGAAAGTGATCGCAACTGGCTCTCCAATAACGAATCTTCAAACGTTCCAGTAGCAGCAACTTCAAGTAAGGAAACCCTTCATCAACTACTTCCCACTCGTCGCCTATACATGCATCATTTTCTAGTTTAAGAACCTCGAGTTTGGGCAATTTACCAACAATGCTCAAATCCATCCATTGCAAACAAGTCCCACTAAAAGCTAACTTCTTAAGTCTTTGCGGAAAAGCATCTGGAGGAGGTAAAAGCAAATGTGGCAAAGCATCATCAGTAGGAAGAAGGGGCAGAGATGTACTCTCCATCGAAAATTTCAGCCTCCTCAGAAGGTCTTGTGAAGTAGCGCCTGAAGGTGTAACTGTTTCCAGAAAGCAAGCAGCATCTACATTTCGATAAGCAAGACAAAATTCCAATTCCTCGAGCTGATCTAAGCAGCGAAAATCATAGAGTTCTTTACAACTACTGAAGTCTTCTCCGATGCCACGTATTTGCAACTTCTTTAAATTAGGAAACAAGAGAGATCCATTACAATACCAAGGATTCCATCCATACAGATACTGCAAATTTTTCAAAACCAAACTTTTCTCTGTTGGCTCGAGATACACAAAGTAATTCCAATCCAAACGGAGGAGCCTCAATTGTGGCATTACCAAAATTTCCGATGGTAATATCAAAGGATATAACCATCCTCTTCGCCAGTCCCCCGATAGTATAAAAGTTTCCAGATGACATAGGCTACATATCTGTGGAGGAATGTCTATCAAAGTTTGCATATGGCATAAGCTAGGAGAAAGAGTCAAAGCTAGGTATCTCAGATGAATTAAGTCAAGTATCTCACTGGGGAAACGATCACATCTCATTAAAGTAAGATCTAGTACTCGTACTAGCTTGAAATGCAACAACTCTGAGAACCAATTCCCACTAAAACAGATAATAGAACGGACCTCAATATCAGGATACCTTGCCAAGTGGACACTGATCCGAACTCGACTAATAGAGGAAAAATGCGTGGATTGCAGACGTGGAGTTTGACCATTCTTAGCTCTGAGAACATTCACAAAATTCATATTTCGAGCTTCTCTCAAGCAGAGTTCACGGATCACATCATGCATCCAACAACTCTCGATTTCTCCATCAAAACTCAAATTGTGTATGCAAATTAAACTTCTATCTATAAGTTCTTTTAGACATTTTTTTGCCACTTCTTCTATACTTTTCATCTCTCCTACCTTTAGGAATCCCTCACTTGCCCATAATTCCATAAGTTTATCTACAAAAATCAGTTCGTCCTCTGGGAAAATTGCAAAATACAAAAAACACGGTTTTAGGTGATGGGGCAAGTGATGGTAACTCAATGCTAGCACCGTCATGCATTGGACATCAATATTTGTGCTTACCACTGAACTTACATTCTCGGCAACACTTTGCCACTCATCCAATGCTTTACCCATTTTGGAGAGAAGTCCAGCAATCACAGCAATTGCTAGAGGTAATCCTCCACATTTTGATGCAATTCGTTTCCCGATTTTTTCAAATTCAGGAGAAAAATATTCTTTCTCAAACACCTTTTTGTGCAGTAAATTCCAACTTTCATCAAAATTCATGAGACGCATATGATAAGGGGGCTTACCTGAGCTAGCATATTCAGCCACCTCCACGTTCCGAGTGGTTAGGAGTATTCGGCCCCCATTGTTACAATCTGGGAAACATAGTTTTATATCATCCCAAGCTTCTGTAGTCCATATATCATCAATCACTACCAAGTACCTTTTGCCTTTTAGAAGCTTTTGTAATCGGTCTGCTAGTTGCCCATCATCTTGCTCCTCATAACATTCATCTGTCTTTCCCCTTGTTGAAGAAAGAAGGCGTAAGAGTACATTTCTCACACAATGCTCTTGTGAAAGAGTAGCTTTTGCACGAATGTCAAAACGAGACACAATGAACGGATCACAGTAAATTCTGTTAGCCAAAGTTGTCTTGCCGATGCCCCCCATCCCTACAATGGAGACAACTTCTAATTCCCTTGCTCCTCTAGCGATTTGATCCTGTATTATCTCGAATTCATTTTCATGGCCAACCATCATATTCTCCATCTCCAAAGCATGTTGAGATATATCGACAAGAGAGAAATTTTGTATTTCCTGATCTCTGGTGTTGTTGTACCTATCCCATATTGCCATCCACTG
This sequence comes from Nicotiana tabacum, assembly GCF_000715075.1. Classification (NCBI taxonomy): domain Eukaryota; kingdom Viridiplantae; phylum Streptophyta; class Magnoliopsida; order Solanales; family Solanaceae; genus Nicotiana; species Nicotiana tabacum. The sequence goes on along the minus strand of NC_134087.1, from coordinate 208,289,508 downwards.
TTTCATGGTTGAATCAACGCATTCCGCTGCTTGTTCCAATATAAAAAAGAGTTCCCAAAAAGCATTGATTCTTTCATCTGCAGTTTCTGCGAAAAGAATCTTTCTTGACTCCGAGTCAACCATATCTTCTGTGTTGCATGCTACCTCTATGATTTCAGCTTCCAAGCTTGTCAATTCCTCACGGGGATCGGCTGTTGTTTTTCTCGGTTTCTCCATAATAGTTCTCGAAGATTCAAGCTTCTCATAGAACGATTGCAAATTACATCCAGTAACTTGCATTGATTCGTGTACGGTGCTCATAAGGCAAGTAATTGCAGCATAAGCCATGCCCCTCTTTATCTCACTCTCGGAAATGTGTGATGCAAGTTGATCCTGTATCATCTCGAATTCATTTTCAAGTCCAACCATCTTATTCTCAGGCTCTAAAGCACTATCAGATGTAGAGGCAAGAGTCAAATTTTGTGCTTCCAGATGTTCATTGTTCAACATTCCTATCCACTGCTTTACGGTGGAATCAATGCGTCCTACTGCTCGTTTCATCTTGAAATGAAGTTTCCAAATTGCTATTCTTCGTGAAATTGGACTTTTTGCAGCGAGAACTTTTCTTGATTCCGAGCCAACTATATCCCCTGTCCTGTATGCCAGCGCTGCAATTTTAGCTTCCAAACTTGTCAATACCTCAAGATCATCGCCTATTACTTTCAACGGTTTCTCCACAATAGCTCTCATGGATTCAAGCTTTTTATAGTACTTTTGCAGGTTAAGTCCAGTAGATTTTACTGATCTAAATATGATGCTCATAAGAGAATTAATAGCAGCATAAGCCATGTCCCTCAGTATGTATAGGAATTTACTCAGGTTTTCAAACTTAAAAGAAGTTAAAAAAAAATTCTGACAAAGGCGGTTCAATATATATTATATACCTCAAAAATCTAATATTTTACCTATATACGTAGTATAATTCTTCGACGAAAGGTGGCTAATTGATCACCCTCACCAGAGTGATGCAATAAGGGAGTTTCTGCACAGAGAAGAAGGCAGAATATCTCTTTGTTTTGTAATTTCTCAATTTAAAAACAGAAAGTGCAAAAGGTCTTTTCTTTTATTTCTTAGCTTCCATCACATTTCCAGCTTGGTCCACCGTCTGCTCTAGTCTCTATCATGTTGGTTTTAGATCTAATTTTCCACACCGCGTTAGATATTACTCCTTTCTCTTTATTTGATACTATTTTCTAATTAGCCCGTTTAAAAAAGAATTTCCTATAAAAAATTTTAATTGAGAAGTATTTATAGCCACACAAATGCTATGATTTATTTAATACGACATGTCTCAAAAGTCTTTATTTCTTTATTAAAATTTATGTCAAGTCAAATTATGACAAATAAATTGAAACGGAGGGAATAGTACTAGTATATGTAATTCTTCTTATACATGCCTTTTTTCTTGGGGAAAGCAAGAATTCGAGCGACGGGCTCCGAATCGCCTGAAATTTTGTGGAACCATCAGAAACTACCTAATGAATAATAGTGATGTTTTACCATGAACATTCTCCGTTTTTGGTGTTTAGGGCCATAAAACAGGAATTCAAGTTGATTTCTAAATTTTTTGTGCTAATATCCATATCATCTTCATGAATTCGGGCGACGTGATCCGAATCGCCTAAAACTTTTTTGGGCCCATCATAAACGACCTAATGAATAATAGTATTACTTTTCCATGGTCGTTCCTCGTTTTTCAGCGTTTTAGGGCCATAAAACAGGAATACATGGTGATTTTTAATTTTTCATGCGCTAATATCCATGCTATCTTCATGAATTCGTTCGATGGGCTCTAAATCGCCTAAAATTTTGTGGCCTATCAGAGACGACCTAATAAATAATTGACATTGCTTCACCATGACTATTCCTCGCTTTTTAGCATTTTAGGGCCATAAAACAAGAATTCAAAACAAATTTCAATTTTTCTTATGCTAATCTCCACACCATCTTTATGAATTCGGGCGACGGACTCCAAACCGCATAAAATTTTGTGGACTCATCAGAAATGACATAATGAACAATAGTCATTATTTCGCCATGACTGTTCCTTATTTTTTGGCATTTTTGGGCCATAAAACAGGACTTCAGTATGATTTCAAATTTTTCGTGTGGTAATATCCACATCATCTTCATGAATTTGTGCAACAGGTTTCGAATTGCCGAAAATTTTCTTGGACCATCAGAAAAGATCTAATGAACAATAGTCATTGCTTCGACATGACTATTCCTTATTTTTTGGCGTTTTAGGGACATAAAACAGGAATTCAAGATGATTTTTATTTTTTCGTGTGCTAATGTACATGCCATCCTCATGAATTCGGGCGACGGGTTTCGAATCTCATAAAATTTTGTGGGCCATCAGAAATGACATAACGAACAATAGTTATTGCTTCGCCATATTCTTTTCTTATGTGTTATTTTAGGGCCATAAAATAGGAAATTAGAATGATTTCTAATTTTTCGTGTACTAATATCCACGCCAACTTTAAGAATTTGGGTAATGGTCCCCGAATCCCATAAAATTTTGTGGGCACATAAAAAAGACCTAATGAATAATAGTTATTGCTTCTCCATGAGTTTCTCATTTTTTAGTGTTTTAGGGCCATAAAACAGGAAAACTGGATCATACACAATTTTTCGCCCAAATTCATGCAGTTGGTATGGAGTATGGACTATAGCACATGAAAAATCTGAAATCGTCCTGAATTCTTGTTTTATCATCTGAAAACACCAAAAAATGAGGAACAATCATGGATAAGCAAATGACCATTGTTCATTAGGTCGTTTGATGGGCACGCAAAATTTTAAGCGAGTTGGAGCCGGTTCCCTGAATTTATGCAGATGACATGGACTATAACACACAAAAATTCGAAAATTGTATTTAATTCCTATTTTATATTCCTAAAATGCCAAAAAATGAGGAACAGTCACGACGAAGCAATGTCTATTGTTCATTAGGTCATTTTGATGAGCCCGTAAAATTTTAGGCGATTCGAATCCGGTTGTCTGATTTCATACAGATGACAGCACACGAAAAATTGAAAATTGTCTTGAATTCCCATTTATGGCTGTAAAATGCCAAAAAGTAAGTAACAATCATGGCAAAGCAATTAGTATTGTTTATCACGTCGTTTCTGATGGACCTAAAAAATTTTAGGCGAACAAGTGTCTACCAAAAAAAAAATCTACAAAATTAGCATGTACTAATACACACTAAAAAGTGGATATAATCACTAATTCGTATTGCATGACCTCGAAACACTCGAAAAATGAACTCGAAAGTCAATGAATATTGGTCGCTAGTAGTGTACTCGCTTTTAAACTTGTCTTTTTTTTTCTTAAACAAATTTTATACCCTTTTTCCAAGACACCATCACATCCTGACTACTAAGGTTGTTCATAAAAACCGAATCAAATCGAGTAAAAAAATAGATACTTTTTTTATTTGATTTGATTTTGATTTTAATATAAAAATAACCGAAAAATCCAAACCAACCTGATTATAAAAGTGGCAATTTGAAATTTGATACACACACACACACACACACACACACACACACACACACACACACACACACACACACACACACATATATATATATATATATATATATATATATATATATATATATATATATATATTATACATTTAATATATATACGGTATATGTTAATCGTTTGTACTTTTAATCTAGTTCGTTGCTATTATAATAATCTAGTTCTTTGACGTTATATCCTTGTTGTATATTCTTTTGCTAAGTATGAGAATCTATTTCATATTAAAAATGATCTATTTTTAATTGAGTTCTTAAATTATTTATCATATTTTGATTCAATTACCATCAATATATTTTTGGTAAATGATAGATTTCTCAAAGAGCAAATGGGTACATTAAAAATGTAGTCGCTGGAATATGTTTTGGTAGTATGTCTCATCTTTAAAAAAAAGCTCTCCAAAAAACCAACATAAACCAAATCGATAAAAAATTGACTTAATTGGTCTGCTTTAGTTATTTTTATGAAATAACCGATCCAAACCGAACCATGAATACCGCAACGAAGGATTTAGATAATGCCATAGCAAAATCGGATAGTAATAAGTGAGTAATGGCATATATGGCCCAAAATGGTAATGCCTGTGGCATATTTATATTTAACTATTAACAAGTGGCATAAATAGATCAGTTCGATGACATATTTTTTTTTTTGGCAATCCGCTAGGCAAGCACCTAGGGCTAGTTTTTTTTTATTAATAAATGAAAATAAAAGTACAACAATTAGGAACAGTACAAATAAGGGGGACAATAACACCGGTATTGTTACCTGTATGCCTTGGCTATATAATCACTCCTCTGCGCCTCACATTGCGTTAAGATGACAACCTCATGTAGAGGATTCATGGTGTAGCTGCCGACAATGTCTCACGAGAGCATATAATCTCATAGCCGTGTGGATATTTTTCCAAAGGCATAGGACCAAGGCAACTCAAACCGGGCTAAACCTTACCTTACTAATCCTATTGAGGCAATGAAAATGCCTCACCTACTAGCACGCATGTAAAAATAAGAACTGGAGAGTACCAAATATTCAATGATCATCACAGAGTTTATAACATACTCTGTGATGATATACAAATGAGAATACTAATAAAGTGGTATAATAGAATGAAGTACCAATTTGGTTCATGTCCCTTCTTTTCCAAACATGTAAAATCTTCAATTTGCAGTTCTTTGTTGTGTTCCTCAACCGTGTTCAAAAAGTATTCAAAAATCATCATTTTTTTTGAACGGTTGGACCTCGTTGAGATAGTTGTGGCATCCTTCTTTTGTTTGGCAACTCTCATTGGAGCTCGCCTAACATTTAAAAAATTACTGACCTTGTCGTCCCAACTATTTTTCCTTGTATGTGCTTTTTTTATTTTTCCACTATGCATAGGTGATAGGTCACCTTTTCTTGATGCCTCTTCCCGGCATTGATTTAAGATATTATCTTCCTCTCCTTCTTCATATATATCTCTACCTACCAAAATTGGATTTGGCATGTGTTGAGAAACACCTTGAGTCATCAATGTATTTCCAGCTTGTGTATGAACCATATTTGCCGTACTTTGTTGTTGTTTTTGTGATTTGTTCCTGCTCACATTCCCACGACCAGTGCAAGAAACTGTTTGACTTAAAGAAAGTAGAGGAGCAGTACTTACAATTGCATCAAGTAGTTATCTCTCCTCAACCGAAATAATTGGAGTAGTTGTTGTGAGTTGCTGCTGCCCAGAATTTGGTTTTGTTGCTGCTGTGCGATCACCAGTATGCATACTAGTTGAGGCTTGCAGATCATTTTGTTGCTGCTGCATTTTAAGTGTTGGTGTAATCACAATTTGACTTGTATTAACACCTGGAGTGGCCTGCTTGGCACATGTTTCCGCAGCGCTAACCAACCTTCCAGCTGCTGCATCAGGCATAGCAGCAGTAGGAGAGTAGGAGAGTTTCTGGGTATGAAAATAGGAGTATGAATGTTCAATTTGGTCGTGGGACTTGATGTTGTTGCCTCATGAGGCTTTGGCTTTACTGGAGGATCGATCTCCTCACCTGCACTCTCCTGATCAACCTCCTGCTCACCTTCTTCAAATGAATAGCCATCAAACCCATCACCCCAATCATCTTCATCATCCTCCTCTCGTTGTTCACGCCACAACTTAGAATTGGTAGCCATTTCCTTCACCTTTTGTTGGATAACCTCATTGTTGTTCCCAGTTGACAGGACAAGCTGCCCAGATTCACCTTTGAACTCCCCAAAAGACTACTGACTGAGAAGGGACATCAAACACGGATGTGTTCAAAGTCACCATTGGTTGTTTAACCAAGGTGGTGTTCATTACCATTTCTGCCTGGGCCTGTTTGATAATGTTTTCCACTTGTGAACTGGAAAAAAGAATCATAGGAGTGCTGGCCCTTGGTACAAGCTCGCCCTTTGACACTTCTGCTACGCTGCTATTTATAGCATTTTGTCGCTGCTCAACCTGCATCATTTTTTTTCTATTTGGAGTGCTTTTTTTGCTGGAAACCGTTGTCCAGTTATTCTTACTAATTTGCTACCCAGCTTCCTTTGAATCTTTTTCAACATCAGTAGGTGTTGAAACAATTTCAGCTGGAACTAAAACAGCAGTAGATACATCTACAGGAGTTGTACCTGCTGCTGCTGATTTCTCAACTGGTTCAACCAGTGCAACAACATGATCAACAGTTGTTTTCAATGCATTAGTAGACTTCGAATGTGCACCTACACCACTATGTCCCGCCCTTGCTACACCTGCAGCTGAATTTTCCATATTCACAGCCTTACAGACTGTAGCATCAGCACACTCCAAGGCCTTAGTACTTACATGTTCCTGGCCCTCCTCATTCACAATAATAGCTTTGTATCCTGCTGCATTATCAATTTGTTCACCTATACCATTAATAGGTCGATCACCTCCCGCTACTGTCCCTATACTACTGCCATTCCCTCGATTCCTAGCTAAGGCACGATCGACATGAACAATAGCGACACTCTTTGAGATCCCAGAATTGCTGAGAATCTGTGCACCATCAGGGATATTAACATCAGTTTTTTTTTTTACTTGCACAACACCTCTAACCCCTGTTGCATCTTCTCTTTTACTCAAATCATCACACACTTGCTGCCTAGCATTCTTATCATTTTTTGATCCTTCTATAAGTTGTTGCCCAGCTCTCTTAGCATTCAAAAAATCTCTTGCATCACCCTGCAATTTTTCAACTATTTGATGCTCATTCTCATCACAAACACGAGCTGCTTGAACTGCCTTTCCTTTTAAGCGCCGACATTGATTTTCTTAGTGTCCTTGATGCTTACAATGGCCACAATACGAAGGCAAATTATCATAGATAATTTCCTGGTAATCCTCAACAATATTACCAGTTTAACATCAAGATATTGAAGCCTAATCTTTTCAGGAAGTTTGTCAAGTAAATCAATGATAACCTTGACTCTTGCCGTGCTAGGACGAGATCTAACTTGTGTTGCCTTATCAATTGCGATTGGTTTTCCAATAGCAGCCGCAATGGACAATAAAGGCTTACGAGCAAACAGTTCAGGCGACAAATTCGGCAAAGAAATCCAAATAGCCACCTTCGAAGTTTCCTGATTTGGATTATATCCAACACTCCAAGGGAAAACTCTATATTGATGCTCCCTTCCATTATGTTGAAAATACTTTACAGCTCTTGCCAAACAAGCAACATAATCTTCATGTTGATCACGACGAATTAAAATTTGTCGTGGAGCCAAAGAACTGAACAAGCAATTACCTTTTATACCAAAGATTTTCGGCATAATACTCCTTAAAATCTGTAAATTTGGTGCGTCGCTGGACAGTTTTATCATCACTGCTTGATGTAATCCTTCCTCCTTTGCAAATTCTTCACGTTCATCCATGGAAAATTGAATGGTAGGAACTCCATGAACAATTTCAAAAGGTTTCAAACTCGTTTTTGTGAGAGATGTGGCAGATTGATTTTGATTCAAACTTGCTGCATATGTAACAAAGTTATTGATGTTTGGAGTAACTTCATTTGAGTTTGGATTCTGCTCTCCCACAGCCAAAGGCTGGGGAGAGACGTTGGCTGCCATGGAAAGGCTCTATTACGCAAAAGTTTCAACACTACATTGCACAGAAAAGAAGAAGCTGCCCAGATACACTGTTTGCTACAGTAATGGACGAACCAATTTGTAGATCTGTAACAATTGGCTATGGATTTGAGGGTGAAACCAATTGGGGATTGTGCGCAAAGAGAAAATAAATCTTTTGATATCAAGTTTGCGAAAATCCACTGCTGGATTCCGAAGTTATGACCGATGAATAGTAACGGATTTACTATTCACCCTTCTTCCTAGAGAGAAGGAAGAGAAAATTCTATGTGAGGCTCAATCAATCTTGTTCGATGACATATTTGTATTTTCTTTTCCCTTTTTTCTTACAGTATCAAAATTATTGTGGTTCAGAGCTAAACCTCATTTCTCTTTTGACTTTAGAAGCTGCATGACAGGTTCTTCCTTGTGCGGTGAAACACCCTTATTTTGCTGCTAATTATTTTCTTCTTTAGGACTCATTTGGTACTCCTCTTTTGACTTGTGAGGGGAAACACCATTATTTTGCTACTTATTATTTTCTTCTTTTAGGAAGGTTCTTGTATTATCATACTTTTTGACGTCCCCAAGTAATGTCTTTCATAGAAACTTTCCTTTTCTAATATAGGGAAAAAGAGGGACCTTTGCCCTTTCTGTTTTAATTTCTGTATTTAAATTGAGAGAATACAGGAAGGGAGCTGGTAAAGTTGTTGCCATGTGATTCAGGAGGTCATGGGTTCGAACCGTGGAAATGCATAGTCTCAAAATTAAAGTTGTTGCCATGTGATTCGGGAGGTCATGGGTTCGAGCCGTGGAAATGCAGAAATGTATAGTCTCAAAATTAAAGTTGTTGCGATGTAATTCAAGAGGTCTTGTAGAAATGCAGGATAAGACTGCATACAATAGACCCTGTGGTCCGACCCTTCCCCGGACCTCGCATAAAGCGGGAGCTTAGTGCCCCCCTCTGTCACGACCCAAATCCCGGTCGTGATGGAGCCCAACACACTACTAGGCAAGCCCGACCATTATTCAACACTTAACCCAATTTATCAAAAATAGCGGAAAGAAATATCAATTAAGCAAGATTAAAGTACTGAAGAATTTAACAAATACAAAATATAATCTCACTAGGACCCGGTGTCACGAATTTGAGCCTCTAGAATACAGAATATCATCCTAATACATGGTATATCCAAAGTCTGATAATGCGAAAATAAAGAGATAGGATAGGAGGGAGAAGATCAATGGTTGTGAACGTCGTTCAGCTACCTCGATACTCCCAGAAGCTGGATCTGTTGATCAACTGGATCTACTGAGCCTGAGACTGCCCTGGATCTGCACACAAGGTGCAGAGAGTAAAGTGAGTACTCTGACCCAGTGAGTAATAAAAGTAACTACAGCCCAAAGATAAGAAAATCCAGTAAATACACAAAGTAAGCTAAAATCCAAATATACAGCAACATATGGAACTGAGCAGCTAAATAACGGTGTAAATAGAAATACATGAATGCAATGCAATGCATATGATGGTACATTCTAGTACCCACTGCGGCGTGCAGCCCGAGCCATCCATATTTATTTATCGTCGACGACGCTCACTGGGGGTGTGTACAGACTCCGGAGGGGCTCCTACAGCCCAAGCGCAATATCTTGGTTAGTCATTGTTACCTGACCGGTCAGCCATTGTTACCTGACCAATTTATATCATACAGTGCCATTGTTACCACTGTTCAAGTATATCATCCAGCGTCATTGTTACCACTATTTCAAGTATATCACACAGTGTCATTGTTACCAATGTTTCAAGTCACTTTATAATCAGTCCAGGAAATAATATAATAAGCCCTTTGGGCATTTACAAAACAGAAGTTCCAGCCCGGAATACATTTAAAAATATCATTTAAGTTTTCAACACTTAGAATTATGGCTGAGTTTGCAAAACAACATTTAAAACCTTGGACTGAAATTAAATGATATGCAAATTATGCTAAGCGGTAATATCAATCCTCGAAGGATTTTACAAATCGGCACAAGGCCCCAAACATGGCATCAAGCCAGTAATATCAATGAAGTATGTGTATCAATCACCAGTATAGTATAAACATCACACGGGATGGACCAAGTCACAATCCCCAATAGTATCCGACCCCGCACTCATCATGGAGTGCGTGTCACGCCTCCATATAGCATTACTATGTGAAAGTCCGGGGTTTCAAACCCTCAGAACAACATTTACATCTATTACTCACCTCAAGACGGCCAATAGTCTACTCCGCGATGCCCTTTCCTTTCGAATCGACCTCCTCGCACGTCGAATCTTGCCAAAACTACAAGGAATATATTACAACAGGCTAAGGGAATATAACCCAATCGAAAAGACTCGAAAAATATCGAAAATCACGAAATTTGCAAAACCCGAGCGCCGGTCCCACTTCTCGAAAAATTATGAAAGTCACATCACCGGATTCCTCGTCTCGCCACGAGTCCGTACATATAGAATTTACCAAAATCGGAGTTCAAATGACCCCTCAAATCTTCATTTTAGAATTTCAATCTCAAGTCCTAATTTCTTATAATTTGGCTATGTTTTCATGGATTTCAAGGATGATTCTTCAATAAAATCATGTATTTAACTCATAAAACTTACCTCCAATCGATCTCAGTTGAAACTCCCTTCAATCCCCGTCCAAAAGCTCTCAAAATGACTGAAAATGGTGGAAAAATGACCCAAAATCGGATATAAACTCACTGCCCAAATTTTTTGCAATTACTGTTCACCCCGCGCGGTACTGTTCACGCGCGGGTTACTGTTCACTGCTGCTAAAAAAATACACCAGCAGCCAATTTAAATTGCAGCACAACCATTTTTCACTAAAATGGCTCTAACTCCATCATACGAACTCAGAATTAGACGATTCTTGTTCCTATGAGTCACAAATAATAATACAAACACAACCCTTCAATCGAAACTCAATTAGGAGCTCATTTGCCCAGTGCGATATCCATTTCGCTCGTTAAACAATTACTCATGTTTTGCGTAAAAACTCAATCGCGACTTGATGAAATTAGACCAAAATTTCCAGATCAGTCCTATAATTCATTATCAAAATTCCAGAAGTCTCGGAATCAAATTTGGATCTCTAGAACTAAAAATGAACCTTTAGATCATTACATTTATGCTCAAAACGGCAAAAATCTTCCAAAAACTCTTCCAAAATTTGTCCGAGCCTCATGGGATCCCAACAAAGTATACTAACAAGTCCCATAATATGACACAAACTTAGTTGTTCCTTCGAATCACCAAAAACAACGCAAAAATATTAAATTCACCTCTGATTCAAGCCTATGAACTTTGAAACTTCAAATTTTCACATCCGATGTCGAAACACGTCAAAACTAGTCCGAATGTTCTCAAATTTTGCAGACAAGTCCAAAATGACATAACGAAGCTACGACAACTCTCAGAATTCCATTCCGAGCCTCGGATCAAAATCTTACCTATCAACCGGAATTCGCCAAAATACTAACTATGCCTATTCAAGCTTAATTCTACACCGGTCATCACAAAAATATTCCGGACACATTCCTAAGTCCCAAATCACCTAACAAAGCTATCCGAACCATAAAATTCACATTTCGAGCGCTCTAACACAAGCCAATATCCGGTTGACTTTTTCAACTTAAGCTTCCTTAAAAGAGACTAAGTGTCTCAAACCTTACCAAAATCATTCAGGAATGACTTCAAATTTTGCACACAAGTCACATTCGACATTATGGACTTGCCCCAACTTCCGGAATCGCATTCCGACCCCGATATCAAAATTTCCACTTCCGATCGAATTTTCTCAAAAACCTTCAAATTTCTATATTTAGCCAAACGGCTCCAAAATGACCTACGGACCTCCGAATTCACTTCCGATCGCGTTACCAAATCCAGAATCACCATACGGAGCTACTCCCATTCTCGAAATTCCAAACGGGCGTCAATAACACTGAAATGCATTTTAAGCCAAACTGATGTAATTTCTTCTAAAATGCTATTTTCCACAATAGGCGCCAAAACGCTCCCGGGTTATCCAAAACCCGATTCGGGCATACGCCCAAGTCCAAAATCATCATACGAACCTGCTGGAACCTTCGGATCCCAATTCCGAGGTCTTTTACTCAAAATTCCAATCCTAGTTCATTTCTTCAATTTTAAGCTTTGAAAATGAGAATTTCCATTTAGATTTGACTCCAAACTTCCTGAATTTTAATTCTGACCATACACTCAAGTCAATATACATGAGATGAAGCTGCTCATGGCCTCAAACTGCTGAATGACGCGCCGGAGCTCAAAACGACCGATCGGGTCGTTATAATCTCCCCCACTTAAACATACGTTCGTCCTCGAACGTGCTGAGAACTACACTAAAGTAGTCTGAAATCACTTGTTTAACACATCATGCACCTTCCCATGCTACCACTACTCCGTTGAGCACATTAGCTCGATAATTCTGTAGATATACTTATTTATTCAAGCAAATAAGCCATTAGGTCCAATTCCAACATCCTTAATTTCCTGCCAAGCATGTTTCCATCATACGACCACCATATCAATCTCCACACGCTGTACCCAACATGGCTGCATAACTTTGCTGAATTCACACTTTGCATCACTTTACTTATAGGACCACAATAACATTCTTTAAACATAATAGTCGAAATTCCACAAATCTGATGCTTCCATTGCATCTCATGACCTACATAGGTCTTGCTCTAGTTTTTACAACACCGATATGACTGAAGAGATGTGCCGAAATTCATAATCAACTGTTAAATCAACAATTCATTGGATCTATACTCCTGACAAGTTCCATTACCTTGTCTCAAACCAAAGAATGATCTTTGCTCTATAATATACTTCATATTGTAAGCACGTGATTTTTGCCCTATATGAGAATTACTCCCAAAAAATTCAAAAATAAAATGATTTTCTTTGGTGTGCAATTTTGTGATATTTTGTGATATTTTGAATAATTATTTGTATTTGTCTATGCGTGTTTATTTGCTAAATTAATAAAAAATACAAAAATATATCGCATTTTGCATGTAGGATTTAATTCTACAATTGTTAGTAATTAAATTTGTTTTACAAAAATTAAAAAACTACAAAAATAGGCATCATTTGCATTTTTAGCATTTAATGTCCAAATATACAATTTTATGCTTAATTATTACTTAATTGGGCGTTAATTGATATTGGGAGTTAATTTGCGCTTTTATAACTTAATTTAATTCTTAATAATAGTTTAAGTATTTTTATAATTTAGTTTTAGAGAAATAAAAGAAGAAAAGAGAGCGAAAATATAAAGAAAGTCGGAATTGAGCCTCTTCTTCGATTTCAAGCCACAGGCCCAAAAAATGGCCCAACCTTCCCTACGACCCAGTCCATTTCGAACTGGGTCGACCCAGTCCATAACCCAACACCCCTATTATTTTACAAACAAAATAAAATAAAAAAAAGGAAGAAAAAACCCTAAAAAGACCTAAGTCATCCGCCCCCCCCCCCCCACTTTTGCTTCTTCTTCTCCAAAGTTTCTCTTTAGCATCAATGGCTTCCCCCTCAAAGCTCAACCATGGCTGCCCTTTCCCCCTCACCCTCATGCCACACACACACGTCAACACATACACACACATATACAACGGAAAAAGCACACACGCAGCGGCTGCTCTTCTTCGTTCTTCACTCCAAACGACTATCGTCGTCATGCCACTGTTGCTTCGTTTTCTTCCAGCTGCTGCTGGCACGCGTCGACACTGCTGCTGCTCGACACCCCAATGCTGCTGCTGTTCAACGTCGACCAAACGTCATTGCTTCACCATAGTCGTTGACAAAGCTCCTTCGTCGCCGCTGCTTCTCCTCCTTCCTCCGCCGCTGCTTCTGCTTCTCGATGTCGTGCTGCTGCTGCTCGTCGCAGCAGGTGTTGGACGGACTGCTGCTGCTGCTCGTCGCGGCAGTAGCTGCGGGCTGCTTCTACTTCTTCTTCGTCTTCTTCGTCCTTCGTTCGAGCTTTGGTCGAGGCTCGGACAGATTTGTTTACAATCAAAGTTCGTCGTTGTTCATCTTAGGTTAGTTGTTCTAAGTTTTATTTTTGTTGGATATTTTCCGGATCCAAAATCGTTAAATGATAATCCTTGTCTTGTTCGTTGATTCATCGTTGAAATAATTTTCTAGTGTGTTCATGTTGTTTTGTTAAATTAATTTTCAGATTTCAAAATAGAAGTTTAATTAGTTGTTTTCATATTCATTTCATGTTTGTATTATTGTTTAAGTGAATATTTGTTAGTTTGATGTTTGTTAGATTCAAATTGAAATTTAATTAACTATTTCTTCAATTTGTTTCATGAGTTTATGTATTGTTAGAAATTGTTAATATTGTTAAGTTCAAGCTTAAGTTCATAATTGTTTATTCGTCGATCTTGTTATTTGTCTAAAAGAATTTAGTTGTGTTAAAGGAAATATATTGATTTAATCGTTTAATCCGTCATGTTTGTTGTGTTAAAATAGATTCATTCATGTTCATACTTTGTTTGGATGGTCTTGAATCCGAATTTTGTATAGTTTGATTTCTTGTTTATCATTTATGATTATTTCTTGAATTTGTCTCATAATCTTGTTTAAGTTTAATATAGGAATTGTTTGTTGTAATGTTGTTAGAATTGATTTTAAGTTCAATATGATTGAAATTAGAAATCTAAATATACTTGTTTGTTGTAGTTGTTGAATCCGAAAATATGATTGTTTGTTGCTAAAATATTGTTCAATCAAATTTTAGTTGTTCTTTGTTGTTCAATTTGTGTTCATGTTATTTGTTGTTGAAATGTTGTTAAAATTGTGTTCATGTGATATTGTTGTTATGATGTTCATCCGTGTTCATATTGTTGTTTGAACATTGTTAGAAATTGATCATATTGTCTATATTTTGGTTAAGTTTGATTAATTGATGTGTTATAGCTGATGGGTAGTTTGGTAATTTATAGTACTTTCGGGGGTAAAGTAGTAATTTGTAATAGGGTCAGAGGGGTAGTTTAGGAATTGTACATTTTGTAATTGTTTATATGAAGCATGGGGGACAAAATAAAATGGGGTGGGTTGTGATATGGTTATTTAATATAAAGGGGGGACAAGATTTAATTTAAAGGGGGAATCTTGCATTATTTTATGTTAGGCATGGGAGACAAAATGAAATGGGGTGGTGTGATATGTTTGTTTAATGTAATGGGGATGAGTGAGAAGATAATGGGTTGGGTAGAGAAAAAGTGTTGATTTTAATTAATTGAAAGGTTTATGGGATGAGTTATAAGAAGAAGTCTTGAACACAAGACAAGAGAACAGAGAGAACAGATAAGAGAAAAATACACAGATACGAGAGAGAGAAACAAATCTGAAAATAAGAGAGAGAAAAGGGCTGAACATTTAAGAGATAAAAAATTCCGAAAAATATTTAAGCTTTCAAATAAAAAAAAACCTAAAAAAAAACATTCTGCTTTCTTTGTTTGAAATCAGAATTAATTGTTGTTTCATCAAAGCTGGAAGCTTTTGTTTTTTTGGGGGATTACTACTCCACCGGTCTGTTACTGGGTTGTTACTGTTGCTGGGCTATTGTTGCTGTGTTGTACTGATTTTACTGCTGCTGCTGATTCTCATATTCATTTTCTTTTGCTTCCAATATCAGGTACACAACTGAAAAGCTGGTTATTGTAATCCGAAATATGAAGCGTGAATACATATGAAGATTTAAAATTTGAAGTTTTAATTTCGTTTTTTTTCTTTGTTCCTTTTGTTGATTGTATTTAAGCTATTTCATGAATTACTAAATAATAACTGGAATAAGAAAATAATATCATAAGTTAGTCTGTAATAAATTGGTTCGATCCCGTTTCGACTGTCCTTTAATTGGAAAAAACTCCCACGCACCCTCGCGGGGGCGGAAAAAGGAGGTGTGACAGTTCTGGCGACTCTGCTGGGGACATTTCGTTAAACCCAGAACCACTGGTTCAGGGTTAGAAATTCGAGCTTAGATAAATTGTTATATTTGGCTTTATCTGATTTTTACATGTTTGAGCCTAATGTGCTAAATGCTGCTTTTACCGCTTTGATATTATTTGACTGTATATATAAACTGTGCCGACATCCTTCTCTCTTCACCTCCGGGGATGTGCTTACTGGTTGAGACTCCCTATTCTGTTAGTGTCATACCCTGAAATAAGAAAGAAGTGGGCTCTGATCCCGACTCAGCAGAGGCATACATTCAAGTCTTTACATTTCAAGCATTGAAACGGGATTTCAAGACTTCAGCAATCAGAGCTGTCTTATAAGGCTCTGTTTGCTGAGTCGGCCAAAAAGGTTGATCCCGTTTAGCCGAGCCAGCTTCGGCCGCGTCTTAAAACCGTTCTTGCCGAAATAGCCTTAGAGTATCTTTCAATCGTCAAAAGGTTATTTTTGTAAAAGAACGGAAAAGTTTGTAAAGTGTCAAAATAATCCTCCCCGGCCTCAAATTTCATGTGAGATTTGGAAGGGGGCACATTTGCAAAAATAGCCGTTTGGTTGCATTTGTCAAACGGGGAAAGGAAGCTGGCCTTTTTGTTTTGAGGTTATAAATCTTTTGGCTAGAATATATGGGTTGTTTGATTTTTGAGTTTGTTGGTCATCTTTCAACCTTTGAAACCCAGTTTATTTTATTATGAAAATTGATAAAAAAAATGTGTCTCATTGTTGTTACCTTTCATTTGGTCCGAACTACGCAAGGTCTGATTCATGCGGGGTCATGATACGTAGGCAATCTCCATAAGATTCGACCACCACTGAAAAAGAAAAAAAAGGGAAGAAAGAAAAATAAAGGAAAGCGCAAGTGCATTGCATCTCTGATAGAACGGTTTAACTGCTTAGGTGCATTGCATCTCTAATATATGATTATCTGTCAAATGCCCTGACACTAACGTGATGGCTTCCCTTTGCTGTGTTCATATATAGAAAAGTGGTTGGTTGTGGTAACTCCTCCCTGCAAAGCAAATGACACAGAACCTCAGAACAGGGTGGGTCGGTACTGATGACCGACAACAATTGGTCGAACAGAACAACGGGTTGGTAGAAGAAGTGAAAATGCTGAGACAACATGTGGCAGACATGTATCAGCCATGGATAACTGGGAAAGCACCACCCCCACCACCGCCAAGCTTTTCAAACTCTGGCATTACCCATCCCCCATACTCTCCATCCCAACCCACTTATGATAGCTTTCCTAGCTACTCGAGTAGCTCCATCACTCGTCCACGCTACTCCCCTCGCCAATGCTACTTCTCTCCACGAGATTCCCAAAGACGGGCTTCACTTTCCAAATACCCAGCTCCACAGAAGGCCTATCCACCCTCACAAGCCTACCGGAATCCCCCTGGATCAGGTTTCCGGCCCAATCAAGCATTTAGGAACGAAAGGTTGCTGAAACGAGGAAAGGCTCTCACCCCTATCGGAGTATCTTATGCAAGTCTGTTTGAAAGGCTAAAGCATGCTGGCTCGATTGAGCCACTCCCCGCATGTACTCCAAATCCACTTCCAAGAAGCTTTGATCCGGCAGCGCGATGCGCCTACCACTCCAATGTCATATTGCACAAGATTGAGAGCTGTCATAGTTGGAGAAGGGAAGTAGAGAAAATGATCCAAAAAGGGCGGGTTGTGATTAATAATAGTGACATGGTGCACTAGAGCCCCCTCGAGAACTTGCCAACGGATGTTGATGATATTGAAGCTGGTAATGGTCTTGACAGTATCGATGCAAAGCTCAGTGGCTAAGATGCCAGTCTTGACAAAGTGGAAGGACGCTCTGTTCCTTGGTTAACAAGAGAGAAGCTTGTGGTGGCTTATTTTGTTGACATTTATGTTGTTTGGATTATTAGGGTTATAAGTCGGATATTGTCTTGTCCAGTTTGTTTTAGGATTTTGTTCTGGATTGTTTTGTTTGTTTTGTTATTTAAACCATTTCACCGGTAGTCTAATACAAAATCCGGTCTTTCTTTATTTCCAGTCATCTCTTTGTTTAGTCCTTTTATCATTTTTGTTCAGTGCCGATTCTAGTGACATGACATGCGCACACAGTTTGGGCTTAACCTTAAAAGTTAATCATAAAACCCTGGGAAGGTGATCAAAGCATTTAAAGGAAATAAGAACGGTTTGAGATTATTTGAAGCCCGAGTCATGTGGAACTGGGGCAAGTAAAACATAAAGAAAACCGTTAAATGCAAGATTCGCCAAATTGGCATGAGGATCGTTCATGAGAGTGAGAGTGTCGCCCAGCAGTGCTTTAGAAATGACAAATGAAAAAGCAAGTGTTTAACATAATTGTCAAGTCCAGCACCATCGGAAGAGACTATAAATCTATGTTCAATTTTGTTGTTTGCACTTGGCATGTTTTGAGGACTGGAATGACGAAGGCATTTTGTTCTGCTACCTAAACACTTTATCCTTTGTCACCCCTTTTGAGCCTTATTTATTTTTCTTTCATACCCCTCATTCGGAATCAATAACAACGACTAGGAAATACGAGCCTGGAAGGTAAAGAAAAAAAAATAAAAATAAAACGAAAAAAGGAAAAGAAAAGAAAAATGATAACAAAAAAACAAAAGAAAGTCAAATGAAAAAAGAGGAATTGGGAACTACGTTTGACCTGATTCCTCAAAGAGGATACGTAGGCGCCTCACGACTCGGTCATAGGGTGCATAGTGTGCATGGTGTGCACCGGGAACCAAAAGGCCATCCGGCTTCGTAACTTGTTCGACCTCTTTCTTATTTCAGGGTATGACACTAACAGAATAGGGAGTCTCAACCAGTAAGCACATCCCCGGAGGTGAAGAGAGAAGGGTGTCGGCACAGTTTATATATACAGTCAAATAATATCAAAGCGGTAAAAGCAACATTTAGCACATTAGGCTCAAACATGTAAAAATCAGATAAAGCCAAATATAACAATTTATCTAAGCTCGAATTTCTAACCCTGAACCAGTGGTTCTGGGTTTAACGAAATGTCCCCAGCAGAGTCGCCAGAACTGTCACACCTCCTTTTTCCGCCCCCGCGAGGGTGCGTGAGAGTTTTTTCCAATTAAAGGACAGTCGAAAGGGGATTTATTTCTTTATTTCAGAGTCGCCACTTGGGAGATTTAGGGTGTCCCAAGTCACCTATTTTAATCCCGAATCGAGGAAAAGAATGACTCTGTATTACAGTCTGCGCACCAGAAATCCGGATAAGGAATTCTGTTAACCCGGGAGAAGGTGTTAGGCATTCCCGAGTTCCGTGGTTCTAGCACGGTCGCTCAACTGTTATATCTGGCTTGATTATCTGATTTTATACAAATATGGACTCATGTGCAAGTTTTATCTTTTTACCGCTTACATTATTATATTTTTTAAAGAATGTGAACATCGTTTAAAAACATGTCTTTGGATTGGGTCACATAAAATGCATCCACGATCCGGAACGTATTTTTATTCAATGTTTTGGGATTTGGATTTGGGTCGCATAAATGCATACCCGTGTTTAAGAATGTATTATTATTATATCGCGCCTAAAGCAATTAGCGATTTATAACTTTGGGGTAGGACCGTGAAATTTGCTAAAACGACTCCTCCTTAGTTTTAAGCAATTAAATGTACATTTATTGAGGGCCCCGCAATCTATACATTTTATTAAGCGAGGCTCATCTCATTTATTTTCCTAAATGGATAAATCTTAAAGCGACTACATTTTGCTATTTAAAATTAGTCTCTAAAATGAATAAAGAAAATCCTAATTAATTACGTTTTTTTATTATTATTATTATTTAAGAAAACATGACACGCTAATTGCTTGGTTAATACAAATATTGATGAAAAAGGAATTTTATTCTTAATTTCGAAAATTATAAATTAAATAAAAATTCAACAACTAATATTCAAAATAAACAAATATAGCTAGATTAAAACTCAGCATTGTTATTTTTTTTAAAAAAATATTATTGAGATTAATTATTCACAATCATTTGAAACTAAATTTAACCATAATTACTAAAGCTTATTAGAAAGTTTATTAGACTTAAACGTTCTTCTAATATTGCTTAAGCTCAAGTCATGCCTTAATGCAAAAAAGGTGTCACACCTCCTTAAGCTGGTCATTTGCCTCTGTCCCAAGTCATACCCTGAAATAAGGTGGGCTCCTGATTGCTGATACTTCAACTGCTCTTCCTTGTTCTCCAGGTGGACGCCTGATTGCTAATACTCCAACTGCTCTTCCTTGTTCTCCAGGTGGACGCCTGATTGCTGGGGATAATACTACTAGGGAAGTCTCCCTTCTTCCCCTCCTTCAAATTCAATTTTTTTTCTTTTTTTCTTTTTTTTTCCTTTTTTTTTTCAACACTGCTGGGGATAAAAGTGTTATCTTCTCGGGATAACGTTGTTGAGGATAACGCTACTGGGGAATTTTATCCCTTCAAGTCGATGCTTCATTCTTCTGGAAGCTGCTGGGGATGATAATGGCTTTTTGCTTTTCTGAGCACAAGTGTCATCCCTTTATTCTGTCTGCTGGGGAATACTTCCTCCATTTAAACTTATTATGTTGGGGCAACACTGGTTCAAATACCACTTCCCTTGAGACTGGTGCTATCTTTATTCTTCCTCGAATGGGTACCTGACTTCCAGAAAATTTTCCAAATGAAAGGAAAATTTTCTGCCCCAGTTTGACAGTCTCCCTTATGGCATGCATTTCTGTCATCAATGCCATTTCCTTTACCTGTTTCAAATCAAACAAAATTTGTTAGTTTAAAACGTGGTGGTTGGTTGTGATACTCCTACTGGGATGGCTTTTCCTTTTCTCCTTCCTTGCTCTGCGCTCCACAACTTGTTTGGGATGATATTATTTGCTGGGGATAATCCCTTTCTGCTGGGGATATCCCTCTTCTTTTGTGGCATAGCTCGGAAACTGGCATTTCCCCGACCTTTTAGTCTAGTATGAATTTCCCCAAATCATGCTCACTGCTCTCCTTGCTTTGTTCAACGGGCCTTGGCCTTGAGGTTTATAACCTTTGATTTCGGCAAGGGTATCCCTCTTGACACTTGTCAATCCTTTTGTCAATTCCCTTTTGCTGGGGATATCTTTTTTTGACACTGGCCTCGCGTTTGTTCCTCGCTGACTATACCACTTGGATGTACTAGTCAGATCTTATCTTGCATAATTGGAAAGCTGATGGCATATTTTGAAGTCAATTCACACTTGTTTTGACCAGACAGACTCTATTGGGGAGTTTTTCTATGAAAGGAAAAAGATAAAAAAAAGGAACAGAATAAAAGACAAATGAAAAAGATGACTCTGTAACAAAAGAAACTATAAATAAAAACCTATCAAACGCAGACATCGACTCTAATGGTCATGGCATGCATTTGTGGCCTATCTTCCGTCGTCAATCGTCTTTCAAGACCTTCAATTGGCAATTCCCCATCTGATTCTCAATCTTATTCGACTTGTAGTGCCCGAAGGGTTTTCACTATCAAGTCTCTCTCATTTTGGTTTTTCTCTCAGCTTTCATCGCCTTATGGTGTCCGTGAAGATTTTCACCGATAAGACTCTCTCATTTGTATCACTTTCCAGTTGGGGATTTGGAGTGTTGCCGGTATGACTCTCTTTGCTGGAGATTAGAGTCTTTTCTGCTGTGGGACAGAATGTTATGTTCGCCGGTAAGACTCTCATTTGTCTGACTTGGCATCTTTTGCAGACTGGTCAGAAGGTCTTTCTTTGGACCGTAATGTGGGTTTTTTGGATAGGCTTAGAAAGAAAGGGTATTAAAGGCTCAAAAACAAATCAAATTTGGGGTTCAAAATTACAACCTTCGAAATCATATTTGTTTACAACAAGCGCAACCTTTGCCCCAGTTTCTTGCTTGGGGATTATTTATTATTATATATATTTTTTAAAATTTTTTCTTACACTATGCACACCATGCACACTATGCACCCTATGACCGAGCCGTGAGGCGCTTACGTATCCTCTTTGAGGAATCAGGTCAAACTTAGTTCCCAATTCCTCTTTTTTCATTTGACTTTCTTTTGTTAAAGACTTCTTCTTATAAGGTGTAACAAGGAGATCGGTAAGCAGACTGAACTTATACGTATCCTCTTTACATTTCAAGACTTCAGCAACCAGTTGAAGTATCAGCAAACATGACCGACTCAGCAATCAGAGCTGTCACACCTCCTTTTTCCGCCCCCACGAGGGTACGTAGGGAGTTTTTCCAATTAAAGGACAATCGAAACGGGATTTGTTTATTTATTTCAGAGTCGCCACTTGGGAGATTTAGGGTGTCCCAAGTCACCAATTTTAATCCCGAATCAAGGAAAATAATGACTCTGTTTAACAGTCTGCGCACCAGAAATCCGGATAAGGAATTCTGTTAACCCGAGAGAAGGTGTTAGGCATTCCCGAGTTCCGTGGTTCTAGCACGGTCGCTCAACTGTCACAGATAATAGGAGGAAATGCATCTCCTATGGGTAAAATAAACTTAGGAGGAAATGCCTCTCCTATGGGTAAAACAAACTTAGGAGGAAATGCCTCTCCTATGGGTGAAACTAAACTTAGGAGGAAATGCCTCTCCTATGGGTGAAACTAAACTTAGGAGGAAATGCCTCTCCTATTGGTTCAACAACAACTTAGGAGGAAATGTCTCTCCTATGGGTGAAACTAAACTTAGGAGGAAATGCCTCTCCTATGGGTAAAAATTAAACTTAGGAGGAAATGCCTCTCCTATGGGTGAAACTAAACTTAGGAGGAAATGCGTCTCCTATTGGTTCAACAACAACTTAGGAGGAAATGTCTCTCCTATGGGTAAAAACAAACTTAGGAGGAAATGCATCTCCTATGGGTGAAACTAAAACAAACTTAGGAGGAAATGCATCTCCTATGGGTAAAAACAAACTTAGGAGGAAATGCATCTCCTATGGGTGAAACTAAAACAAACTTAGGAGGAAATGCATCTCCTATGGGTAAAAACTAAACTTAGGAGGAAATGCATCTCCTATGGGGTAAAAGTAAACTTAGGAGGAAATGCATCTCCTATGGGTGAAACTAGACTTAGGAAGAAATGTCTCTCCTATGCGTGAACCATTTCCTTCTTCCTGAATTATTTACTTACCTGTGTTGTCTTCCCTCGAAACTGCTGGGGATTATTTTGCTGGGGATGACTTTTCCTTTTCTTCCTTACCCACTCTGGGTTGCCCGAAACTCTGTCGAGGATGCTTCTACACATATAATCAGTTCGCACTGACCCCAAATCTAGTAACCTCGTCTCACCTAGTACGAACTGCTCAGGCAATAAGTTACCTCAGACATAATCAAAAATCCCACAAGATACCACAATGTGCCAGTGGGCTACCAATTCGAACGCAATACAAAAGGAAGGCGAACTCTGGGAGGAACTACTCAACTCGCACACTAACATGGACTTCCTCAGAAAACAGGGAAACAGAACACATAAAAGCAAATATGGGCAATGAACTGAACATCACACTGTTGCGGCGCGCCACCCGATCCAAACAACATACCCATGGTGGCGTGCCACCCGATCCACATATAGGACTCACATAAGGAGATACACGTCGAGCTGAATAGCTCACCACATCCAAATACCGAATATCGGTCATAAACACACTAAGGTGCATAATACCATTCCCAAGGAAACATATAGCGTTATAGGCTACAACTCAAGCACAACTGAGGTGCGATACATGATCTAAGTCTCAAGAGCCATCCTGCTCATATAACATCACCGCTGAGCGGAACCTCAACACATAAGGAATTTACCAAGCCGTCTCACAACTCATACATCGCAATATATCTTTACATGAATTATCTGACCACGAAATAAGACCGTGACTATCCTTCCATAAAGAGCGCATTGCTGAAATAAACACAACTGGCCTGACGTAAGGCTCACTTCCACATTTAAATCTATCCCCTGACCTCAAGTCGATCCTGATCGTGCCAAGCTAGGCCAATAATATTTCACAGGTCTATAACCCAATAAGCAGAGTGCCCTCCAGGCATAAATTCTCAAATGGATGATATTACCAAAAATCCTCATACTTGGTTTAAATTTCTAATTAATCAAGTGACTACATGTCACACTTATACAATCTTCCTGTGGGACAAGCTCCCACCATCTTCCGAAATAATTAACGGGTTCGCACATTCAAACCACCGGCTGCACTAACACTAAAAAGCGATCAGGAATCCCTAACCAGGATGCAAGGCCTTTCTCACAGAACACCGATCTCAGGTGATACTGACGCCAATACCCATCTTACTCAAAACACTGAAACTTCTTTCCTACTCATCCGAGCTCTTGACATCACATTCATTGACCAAACTGCGACCTTGGTCCTTACTTCAAATTCCATACCACTCACTGCACCTCATGTCCCGATATACAATAGACACGTTCTCCATCACAACTCTGGAACCAACGATAGGCTAATACTTCATCACATAAGACCTTCCATTTAACTCACTTCAGGAGAACTATAGCAACCTACATGCGAATTCTCATAGCCGTCGAATATGCCAATCTCTAAGTAGTGGTCCAAGCCGCCATAACCCTTTTCGGAATCCACCTACTCATAACAGGCCCTAACAGAAGAATGATTCAGAATAACATCAATTACTACGGCCGACCAGCCTCACACGCACCACCACAAATCACATGCATAACTCGATCACGCTGAACGAACCGATCACTGACACCAATATGCCAACTCAACTATGGCTAATCAATATACTTCCTTCCAGTTTATCCTTGATTGCCTTAGAAATAATAATATCTCCCTTCAACAACTAACTTATTCCAACCGCACTCACCTCGAGTGACCTTAAATCATGAGACCATGCTGTCTCAAAAACCATGACCATTTCATGTCTCTTAATGCTACACCGCAAGTCAAAACATCATAGAACATTCTGTGTCTTTCTTCAAAAGCTGCTTCAAAAGCTTGACTCTTAACTGTACTTATAGTCTCAGAATCATCAGGAACCACACTTTGCCTCTTGAATTCACTAGGACTGCTATTGAGAGCCACCCAGCTCTGACTTGGCCCCGAATGCAACCAACTCTACTGAATTTTATAACATATGAATACCATCTCGATAAAGCACCCAACGGAATCACTTCCCTCGAAACCTGCACCTATACGAGGCATAAATCATGAATCTTTCCTCAAGTCTAAATATGAGCCAATAAGGCTAACCATAGCATGCATCCAACAATTCATTTACTCAAATTACCACTCACAGTCCTTTGTTGTAGCTGCAATAACCCACCAATACGCCAATAACTAGAATTCACGTAGGTAATAAACCGTGCAATCAGCTAATCAACAGCAAGCTCCCCAACTTGGCTCGAAGCCATAGATCACAACACATATACTCTATTACTGTCGTAATATCATGGTGAGATTAAACTCACTCCATCATAAGCTCGTGGAAACACGAATCATCTGGAATTGTAACTCTTCTGCAATTCTTGCATTTACTCACACAACAGTTAAGCCCACTCTCTAGGCGACCAATTTTTTTTTTTTTTTACTAAGTCCTAAATTTTTCAAAAATTTCGACAGAGCCTCCTTTGTAATTGGTCCTATCCACCTGCCAGAGAATCACCAAAACCATCCTAACAACACATCCACAACTTGACAAAGCATCACAATGCATATCAATTACATAAATCTAAATTGATACATGAACACGCGTTGCACCTATTTGAATCATAACACATAGAAAATACCCTTCAACTCTCCATTATTGGGCTATTCAACCAAGTAGGAACATATTCTTTCTTTAACATTTTCGACCTTCAAGGTGGTCTCCTTGACTCAACGATTTCGTCATAATACATTTACGGAAGCGATCTCAGCTCCCAGACTTATCTATCTAGGAGACACGAAAATTATTCTTCACGCGCCCATAACTCGGGCTACTCAACAGATCACAATAATAAACGAATCACTTAACAGTTCATCTACTATCCAGTAGGCTTTTTCGCCACTACCAAGTCGTACAAATACACCTCGCAACACTAACATACTCATTACTGTCAGACCTCCTTTTTTCGACCTCGCGAGGGTACAAGGAGTTTTTCCAATTAAAGGACAATCGAAACGGGATTTACTTATTTATTTCAGAGTCGCCACTTGGGAGATTTAGGGTATCCCAAGTCACCAATTTTAATCCCTAATCAAGGAAAAGAATGACTCCATATTACAGTCTGCGTACCAGAAATCTAGATAAGGAGTTCTGTTAACCCGGGAGAAGGTGTTAGGCATTCCCGAATTCCGTGGTTCTAGCACGGTCGCTCAATTGTCATATTCGGCTTGATTATCTGATTTTTATACAAATATGAACTTATGTGCAAGTTTTATCCCTTAGCCGCTTTCATAATTATTATTATTATTTTTACAAGAATGTGAACATTGTTTAAAACATGTCTTTGGATTACATCACATGAAATGCACCCGCAATCCGGAACACAGTTTTATTCAATGTTTTGGGATTTGGATTTGGGTCGCATGAAATGCGCACCCGAATTTAAGAAGGTAAGATTAATTAAACCGCGCCTAAAGCGATTAGCGTGTTCATTATTTGGTGACAACCGTGAAGTTTGCTAAATGGCTCCTCCCGAAGTCTAGGTGATTAAATGTACATTTTATTGAGGGCTCCGCAATTTGTCCATTTTATTAGGCAAGACTCACTTCATTCCTTATCTTTTACAAAATAAACTCGTCCTAAACTGGCCTCATTCTTTTGTCCGTCCCTAGAATGAAAGAAGAAGACTTCCTAACTTAGTTACATGCTCACAAGTTATTATAATTGGGTTTCAAACACAACACTTTAATTTTGAAAGTGAATGCGTACATGGGCCATTTTTGTTTAAATGTTGGGCTTAGCTAATTATCCTGTACATGTATGAAGTTTTTAAAAGGCGGATATGAAAGTACTATCTAATTACACATGTTCTTGCAAGTTTGTAAAAATATTTGAACAAAACTAACCATTCTCTTATTGGTTTAAAATAAGAGTTTTTAGATGAGTGGGGCTACCGAGATTAACTACTAGCAGATATTATCAAACTGGATTCAAATACTAGCCTATATACTGCTTAGAGGAATTAGCGTGTTGGTAGAGTTGATTAAATTATTACAGCTACATTGCACAAAAAAGAATGACTAATATGAATCCATTAGAATACACAGTCCTAAAGTCCGCCTTAAATACAAACAGACACTAACTATATGGAAAACTAAAGCAGTAGTAAACATTTGCACTTCAAGTTCTCTCTCAATCAGACTTCATTCAATTTGACATCAATACATCGCTCAAGATGGAGATAAATACCTGGTTTGGATAACAGAACGAAAAGAAAGAAGAATAATCAGCAGCAGTAAAACCAGCAGTACAACAGCAACAACAACAACAAAAGAAGCAACACTCAGCAGCAAACCACCCAGCCAAACAGATGTTTGAAACCAAATAAAACCAAGCAAGAAATTCCAATAATGACCAGTAGAGAAACCAGCCAACAGATTTAAACCAAGCAGAAATCCAGTGAACTCAGAAGACCAAATTGAAAACTCAGCTGGTGTCCCAATAAATAACCGGATAATCAGAGGAAGAAAACAGATGCAGGAAGAAACAGGCTTCTGATATTTTGTGTTCAGAAATCCCAAGCCTCTCTTAAACCTCTATTGAACTGAAATTAAGCTAGCCTATTCAGGGCCTGAAAATCCAGCCTTGTCTTTTGATTTTCTTTTTATCTTTCAACACTCAAAGCTGTCCAACTCTCCACTTAACTGTCCAGCCTTAATTTTCTAATCCCTGTCTGATTTTTCTAAAGTCTGTCCTACCTTTTTTTAGATCTTTTCTTTCCAGTTTTTTTTTTCTTTTTCAGTCTTTTTCTTTTTCTTCTAAAATCTGTTCTCTCTTTTCTTTTTTTTTCCTCTTTTCCAGATCTTTTTCTCTCTTTTCAGATAATCCCCCTTTTTTCAATCCCCTTTTTCAGTCCTCTATTCTAGGTATATATATAATAACCAACAGATCTGCCCTCCCTTGAAAAGCTTCACTTACCCGACCAAAATCCCAAAAAGTCTGCCTATTTTCACCAATATCCCACTAAGGAATGCTTTTCCTTACTTTATTCCCTAAATTAATTCATGATATAAGGGCTTGTCCTCCACTAACATTAAACTAATATAAAAGCTTTTGTCTTATTAGTGCTTGACTAACGGACCACTAATTTAGTCAATTCTGCCCATTTTCCTTCCCAAAATACCCCTGTAATCCTACTGTTATTACTGCCCTCCTAACACAAACACTATTGTATTACAACTTTTAAAATCTGCTTACCTTTTAACAAAGATTTAAAATTAAAACTGATTTCAAATGTACCCAAACTTATTTCTGATTACTGAAGGACTAAAGCTGAGTTCTTATTGCAACAACTGAACTGAAATTAAATCAAAACCAAACTAACACAATGCAGAACTCAACAGAATCATTGAAGCTGAAATTGAAACTTGAATCAATATGCACATGAATGAAGGTAATGTGGATGCAGGTTCATTGTCAGCTTAATGACAATGTCCTGAAACTAAAACTGAAATATGCACATGAATACAAACATCAGGAATGCAAGTTCATTCCTGAAATCAAATGGCCATGGATCAAATATACACAACAACATTTGACGAACTTGCTGATTTAACAAACAAGAGTGAATTAACTGTCGAAACTAATTAATGGACATGCTTATAACAACTGATACCAAACAATCAGACCCCAGACAATTTAGGCAAACAGGTTGTTTCAATCAGCATTAACAGGAACAAGAATTTATAATAAGACAACTAATCGTCGAACTTAATTGAGTCGATTACACACATTGTAAACAATTACAACAAACAGAAACAATGCTATAATTTGATCGAATAAATGGGTATAGTGGATATGAGACAGAATCAAGTAAAAAAAAGTAGGAAAATTATACAGATTACTAAAACAGGTAATAATGCACGCATAGGGTACAAAAGAAAAACAGGGAAAATACCTCTGAATCTTCAAAATTATACGGACCCAGGCTCAAAGTCAGACCTAAGCATTTTGAGGTCGAACAGACTTTAATTGAAGTGTTCTCAACTGAGAACACTTCGATTAAAGTCTATTAGGCCCCAACTCTTCAATTAATTTGGTCAGATTCCATGATTGGAATTTTAGGGTTTCGTTTTTTTTCAGATTTAGGGCTCGAACATTTCTGGGCAGATTTGAAGGGAATCAAGGGTGGTTTAGGGGTGAAGGAGGCCTGGGGGTCACCTGGTATGAATTTGAAAAGGATCTGGGCAGTTCCTGTTTGGCTCGAATCTTCAGATGAAGATTCGAGCAGTTCTAGGAAGATTCGACCTAAGCCATTACCGGATATATGACGAGGGTAGTCGGGATAAGCTAGGGTGTAGATTTGGAAGCCATCGGAGAAAGTAAGGTTTTCATACCAAACTTTGATCGAAGATTGAGATGTTGGGGTCTGATTCGAGGTAAGTTATGATGATAGTTGGAATGGGGAGGTTGAGAGGAGTTAAGGGTGTTAAAATGGAGTCATTTGGACCAACGGAACCGCCGTGAGGCGATTTCTGGTGGGTGGTTGACGGTGGTTGCAGGCGGGGATATGTTTGGTCTCTGAAGGAGACAATGAACAGGAAAGGGAGGGTGTTTGGTTTGGGGGGTGGGGTATGGTTTAGGACTTATATAGGGTAGGGGTGTTTTGATCTTGGCCGTTGGATCCATCATGATCTATGGCCAAGATCAATTCACTTAAAGGGGACGACGCCGTTTTGTTCAAGCTGGGGATGGGTTGGCCCGGGGTGAAGTGGATCGGGTTATGGTGAGGCCTTGAGGCCGTTGTATCAAAAACAACGAACGGCCCCAATCACATTCAACCATACGGCGTCGTATGGCTTGTCTTTGAAATTATCTGAACGGGCGGCATCAAACGGCGTAGTATTTGCCCTATACTATGTCGTTTGATGGCTTTTTGGGTTGACCGGACCTGGTCCGGGTACATTCTTTGTTTTGGGCCTGATTTTCTCCTGGCCCAGTCCGAATTTCCTTTACATTTACCTATTCTCCATTTTTCTTTAATTACAAAAATTAAACAAAAATCCTAAATAAATTGTAAAAATCAAAAAATAAAATCACACACATATTATTTAACATCTATAATAATTAATACTCAAATTAAAATTTAAATAAAATCAACACAATGGCCAGAAACACATATGCATATTTTTTGTGATTTTTTTTCTTTATGGTTTATTATTTCCTAAATATATTATTATCCTTTTATATAAACCCATGATTAATTAATTATAAAAATGCAACCTTAATTCCTAAAAGCACATGTACCTATATTACTACTTTTCTGTATTTTTCCTTAATTAAAATAAAATGCATATGCACACACGAAATGTCACGAAAATTCAAAAATTGCATACAAAGAAAAAAAAACTATTTGTGATTTCTTTTGGAGTAGTTCTTGCGAGGCAAAAATCACGTGCTCACCGCTGCCCCTCTTTGTCAGAAAATACGAAGAGTTTTCGTACAAAGATAAAGTGAGCGGATACGAGCGATTTTTGCCCGTTTGACTATTCCGTGTGAAGCATTTTTGAAAGATTTGACCGAACCTTACTTCAAAGGTTTCCTACATATCCCTGGCTAAAAGGGAATCAGGTTAATATAGTTCGGAAAGTTTTGGTAGCTGGGACTACCATGGGATTGTTGTTACTGTTGTTGCTTGCTGTTGCTACTGTCTCCCGATCTCCTTATTACACTGTGTCAAAAGAAAATAAGAAGCTAGACTAAGCTAGGAATTACAAAATCTTATCTGTCTTCCCTTTGCTCTGGTTGCCTCACTCTTGTCGGCTTGTGTTTTCCCTGGTGCCTTTCTTTCGAAAACTGCTGGGGACGACTTTGGCCTTTTTCCTTTTTGAGCATAAGCTTTATTATTTCGTTCTGTTTGCTGAGGACAACTGCTTCCTATGTTAAAGCTTGTTATGTTGGGGATCTTCGTTGTATTCCTCCTGATTACTGATTTCTGTTTGGATCTGGAAATATGTTCCTCTGTTCTGCAGGCGGGCTCCTGACTTCAATAATTTCTTAAATTCTACCACCTCTATTCTCTAG
This sequence comes from Nicotiana tabacum, assembly GCF_000715075.1. NCBI lineage: Eukaryota > Viridiplantae > Streptophyta > Magnoliopsida > Solanales > Solanaceae > Nicotiana > Nicotiana tabacum. The sequence continues at coordinate 208,258,552 of NC_134087.1, read as the reverse complement.
GAGGGCTCCTGACTTCAACAACTGCTTAAATTTTCAGCCTCCATTCTCCAGGTGGGCTCCTGACTTCAACAACAACTTAAATGTAACACCTCCATTCTCCAGGTGGGCTCCTGAATTCAGCAACTTTCTTAAAATAATTCAGCCTCCATTCTCCAGGCGGGCTCCTGACTTCAACAATTTCTTAAATTCTATCACCTCTATTCTCCAGGAGGGCTCCTGACTTCAACAACTACTTAAATTTTTAGCCTCCATTCTCCAGGCGGGCTCCTGACTTCAACAACAACTTAAATGTAATACCTCCATTCTCCAGGCGGGCTCCTGACTTCAGCAACTTTCTTAAAATAATTCAGCCTCCATTCTCCAGGCGGGCTCCTGACTTCAACAATTTCTTAAATTCTATCACCTCTATTCTCCAGGCGGGCTCCTGACTTCAATAATTTCTTAAATTCTATCACCTCTATTCTCCAGGCGGGCTCCAGACTTCAATAATTTCTTTAAATAATTCAACCTCCATTCTCCAGGCGGGCTCCTAACTTCTTCAATTCCTTAAAAATAACACCTCCATTCTACAGGCGGGCTCCTGACTTCCCCAACTTAAAATATAACAACCTCCGTTCTACAGGCGGGCTCCTGACTTTAACAACTGCTTAAAATAATTCAGCCTCCATTCTCCAGGCGGGCTCCTGACTTCAACAACAACTTAAATGTAACACATCCATTCTCCAGGCGGGCTCCTGACTTCTTCAACTTAAAATATAACAACCTCCGTTCTACAGGCGGGCTCCTGACTTCAACAACTTCTTAAATTTTAACACCTCCATTCTACAGGCGGGCTCCTGACTTCAATAACTTAACATATAACAACCTCCGTTCTACAGGCGGGCTCCTGACTTCTTCAACTTAACATATAACAACCTCCGTTCTACAGGCGGGCTCCTGACTTCTTCATCTTCGACATACAACAACCTCCGTTCTACAGGCGGGCTCCTGACTTTGACAACTTCTTAAAATAATTCAGCCTCCATTCTCCAGGCGGGCTCCTGAATTTAATAACTTCTAAAATTTATCACCTCCATTCTCCAGGCGGGCTCCTGACTTCTTTAACTTAAAATATAACAACCTTCATTCTACAGACGGGCTCCTGACTTCAACAACTTCTTAAATTTTAACACCTCCATTCTACAGGCGGGCTCCTGACTTCTTTAACTGCTTCCTTCAAAACTGGTGTTTTATTCCTCTGAAAATTGCTGGGGATAACACCGTTATTTTATTTCACCAATATGTCATGTTCCTTCTTCAATGACTATTTCCTTTAAAGCTGGTGCTTTCGCTTCCCTGAAACCTGCCGGGAATAACACTGCTGGGGAATTATCTTCCTCCCTTTAATAATGGTGGGGATGATACTGACTATCTTGCTTCTTCCAAGATTGCTTCTTTTTTTTAAAACTTGTTTCTCCCTTCTCGTATACTGTTGGGGAATTTTCTTCCTTCAACACTTGTGTTATCTTCTCTCTTTCCCAAATGACTATCTGTTTTTAAGAAAATTTTCGTAATGAGAGAAAATTTTCTGCCCCAGTTTGATAATCTTCCTTGTGACCCTGTCTTCCTGCGGTCAATAATATTTCCTTGCCCTGTTTCAAATAAAAGAAAAATTTGTTAGTTTAAAACGGGGCGAGTGGTCGTGCCACTCTGTTGGGGATGGTGTTTTCCCTTTTCTTTTCCTTGCATGACTATAAAACTTGCTGGGGAGAATATTGATTGCAAGGGCTAATATTCCTGCTGGGGATGGTTGTCATTTCTCTTCCTTCCCTGCTCCGTGTCGTCCGACCATTGCGGAGCTTGGTCGAGAATCTGCCGGAGTTGTTCCTGTATCTCGCAAATATGCTGAGGATCATCTTGGAATTTGATCCATAACTTCCCTTGGAAATTTGGGCCTCTTAGGATCTAGACCTATTCGTCATTTGGTCTTTGCGACAAACTACTTTTCGCTTTGTCGCCTTATCTTTGGTTTGTCCTTTTCGCATTTCGCCTTGCACCATTTTGGCAATTGGTAGTAAACTCTGAAAATCCTTTTCAAAAATAAACTACTGGGGAAATAAAATCTTTTAAACTAAGAAATGAAAGAGTGATAATTTTAAAGATAGAAAAAGAAGTCTTTCTGAACAAAAGTTAGGGAAAAAGAAAAGAACAGAACTTATCTGAATGATATAACCAATCCCAACGATCATGTCGTGCATTCCGGATTGATCAACCTAGTCTGTTTGTATCAATCAATCTTTCAGATGGCCTCATCTTGCTGGGGATAAATAAATACTCGACTTTTGACAAAGGTGGACCTTCTCCGCCAATCTCGCCTTGTCGCCTCATAGTGCCCTTCGAGGGGTTTTCACTAATAAGACTCTCTCATTTCTCTCAACTCCCGTTGCCTTATGGTGCCTGTGAAGGTTTTCATTGATAAGACTCTCTCATTTTATTTTATTTATCAGTTGGGGATTGGAGCATTTGTCGATTTGACGTTCTTTTGTTGGGGATTCTTTCGGCTATCAATTCCTTTCCCGTTTATGATCCTCTTATCTGCTCTGCGGGATCAGAGTGTTGTTCCCGACTTCCACGTGCATGAACTTGGCACTTCTCGAATACTGATCGGGAGGCCTTTTTTGGACATCAATAGGGATTTTTGTGTGGAGTTAAAAGAAAAGGCTATAAAAAAGCTCAAAATAATTTTGACGGGTAAAACATTACAACTCTTGGAATCAAACTTTCTTTCCCAAAATTATAAACACAACTTCTGCCCCAGTTTTCTTTCTTGGGGATTCTTATTTTTTGGTACACTATGACCGAGCCGTGAGGCGCCTACGTATCCTTCTTTGAGGAATCAGGTCAAACGTAGTTCCCACGTTCTTTGTTTTTCTGGTGATTTTCTTTTGTCTTTATTATTGTTTTTCTCTCTGTTTATCCTTTATTTTAATTACTGACTCCAAAAGAGGGATATGAAAGAATAAATAAGGCTCAAAAGGGTAAGCAAAGGTTAAAGTATTTTGATAGAATAAAAAATTGCCTCCGTCATTTCATTCTCCGATAAATGCCAAGAACAAACAAATGGCAATTACAATCAAAAGAAATCATACATAATATCTCTTAACTGCGTCGAAATTGATAGCCATGTCGACGCATTTTCCTTCGACATCTGTTAAACATAAGGCGCCATTGGACAATACTCTGGTTACAATGAATGGTCCTTGCCAATTCGGGGCGAACTTGCCCTTTGCTTCTACTTGGTGTGGCAGGATTCGCTTCAACACCTGTTGCCCTACTTCAAATTTTCTGGGGCGCACCCTCTTGTTGTAGACTCTTGCCATTCTCCTTTGGTATAACTGGCCATGACACACAATTGCCAATCTATTTTCATCAATCAAGCTCAACTGTTCTAAACGGGCTTTGACCCACTCATCATCATCAATCTCAGCCTCGGCGACAATCCGAAGGGATGGAATTTCTACTTTCGCCGGTATTACTGCTTCAGTTCCATACACCAACAAATAAGGGGTGGCACCTACTGAAGTCCGGACGGTAGTGCGATAACCAGCAATGCAAATGGTAATTTTTCATGCCATTGCCTGGATCCTTTTACCATCTTCCTCAGTATCTTCTTGATATTTTTGTTGGCTGCTTCAACAACTATATTTTCCTTGGGACGATAAGGTGTGGAATTACGGTGTGTAATCTTAAACTGTTCGCATACTTCTCTCATCAAATTGCTGTTAAGATTAGCACCATTGTCCGTGATTATCACTTTCGGGATCCCAAATATACAGATGATATGGGAATGGACAAAATTCACCACTGCCTTCTTGGTTACTGACTTGAAAGTTTTGGCTTCAACCCACTTAGTAAAATAGTCGATGGCCACCAGAATAAACCTGTGACCGTTCGAAGCTGCCGGCTCAATAGGCCCAATGAAATCCATGCCCCATGCCACAAATGGCCATGGTGCTGACATTGTGTGCAATTCTATTGGTGGAGAATGAATCAGATCGCCGTGTATCTGACACTGATGGCATTTTCGTACGAAACTGATACAATCATGCTCCATAGTGAGCCAATAATATCCTGCTCGAAGAATCTTCTTCGCCAATACATATCCGCTCATATGTGGCCCACAAACTCCAGCATGTACCTCTGTCATAACTGTCATGGCTTGACTGACATCTATACATCTCAGCAATCCCAAATCTAGGGTTCTTTTGTATAACACTCCCCCACTAAGGAAGAAACCATTTGATAATCGCCTAATGGCTCTTTTTTGATCTTCGGTGGCCTGCTCCGGGTATATCCCCATCCTGAGGTACTCTTTGACGTCATAAAACCATGGCTCGCCATCCATTTCTTCCTCTATCATGTTGCAATAGGCATGCTGATCACGAACCTAGATGTGCAACGGGTCAACATGAATTTTGTCTGGGTGGTGCAACATTGATGCTAAAGTGGCCAATGCATCGGCAACCTCATTGTGAACTCTTGGGATGTGTCTGAACTCCACTGATCGAAATCGCTTGCTCAGATCGTGCAAACATTGTCGATATGGTATGAGCTTCAAATCCCGTGTTTCCTATTCACCCTGAATCTGATGCACCAGGAGGTCCGAGTCCCCCAAGACCAAGACGTCCTGGACATCCATGTCTGCCGCTAATCGCAAACCCAAAATGCATGCCTCATACTCAGCCATGTTGTTGGTACAATAGAAATGTAATTGAGCTGTAACAGGATAATGATGTCCTGTTTCAGAAATAAGCACTGCTCCTATTCCAACTCCCTTCGCATTTGCGGCTCCATCAAAGAAAAGCTTCCAACCTGGTTCCTCAGGTAAGTCCAACTCATCTATATTCATTATTTTCTCGTCAGGAAAATATGTCCTCAACGGTTCGTATTCTTCATCAACAAGATTCTCAGCCAAGTGATCTGCCAATGCTTGGGCCTTCATGGCTGTCCTCGTTACATAGACGATGTCAAATTCCGTGAGTAATATTTGCCATTTTGCTAACCTTCCTGTGGGCATAGGCTTTTGGAAAATATACTTTAACGGATCCAGACGGGAAATGAGATAAGTAGTATATGAGGATAAATAATGTTTCAATTTCTGGGCCACCCAGGTTAGGGCGCAACATGTCTTCTCGAGTTGAGTGTACTTAACCTCATATACTGTAAACTTCTTGCTGAGATAATAGATGGCTTGCTCTTTTCTTCCTGTAATGTCGTGCTGCCCCAACACGCAACCAAAAGAATTCTCCAAGACCGTTAGATAAAGAATTAATGGTCTTCCCGGCTCAGTGGGAACCAATACAGGTGGATTTGATTAATATTCTTTGATCTGGTCGAATGCCTCCTGGCATTCCGCCGTCCATCCTATTGCAGCATCCTTCTTCAACAGCCGAAAAATGGGTTCACAGGTTGCTGTGAGTTGAGCAATAAATCTGCTGATGTAATTCAATCTTCCCAACAGACTCATTACTTCTGTCTTGTTCTTTGGCGGTGGCAATTCTTGGATAGATTTGATCTTTGATGGATCTAGTTCAATACCTCGCCGACTGACGATGAATCCCAAAAGCTTCCCAGATGGAACACCAAATGCATATTTGGTCGGGTTGAGCTTAATATCATACCTTCGAAGTCTTTGAAAGAACTTCCTTAGGTCTGCTACGTGGTCTTCCTGATGCTTGGACTTTATGATTACATCGTCTACGTACACTTCGATTTCTTTGTGGATCATGTCATGAAGCACAATGGTCATTGCTCTCATGTACGTTGCCCCAGCATTCTTCAAACCAAATGGCATTACCCGATAGCAATAAGTTCCCCACGGCGTAATGAAGGCTGTCTTTTCTGCATCTTCCTCATCCATCAGTATCTGATGATACCCAACATAGCAATCCACAAAAGATCCGATCTCACGTCCGGCACAATTGTCGATCAAGATATGGATGTTGGGTAAAGGAAAGTTGTCTTTAGGGCTTGCCCTATTTAGATTGCGGTAATCGACACACACCCTGATCTTTCCATCTTTCTTTAGTACCGGCACCACATTAGCCAACCAATCAGGATATCGAGTGACACGAATAACCTTTGCTTGCAGCTGCTTGGTTACTTCTTCTTTAATCTTCACACTTATATCCGTTTTGAACTTCCTCAATTTTTTCTTGACGGGAGGGCATGCCGGGTCAGTGGGAAATTTATGAACCACTAAATCTGTGCTTAACCCCGGCATGTCATCATATGACCATGCAAAAACATCTTTGAACTCAATAAGTGTTTTGATCAGTTCCTCACTGATATTTGGTGCAATGTGGATGCTTAATTTAGTTTCTCTGATATCACCGGCATCCCTTAAATTGATGGCTTCTATATCATTTAAGTTGGGTTTGTATTTTTCTTCAAACTGGCTCAACTCCCTGTTTATCTCCTCGAATGCTTCATCCTCATCGTATTCCGATTCATTATCATAATCGACCTCTTGCATGGTTAATTCGGAATCAGATTGATCTTTTAGACTAGGTTGAAGATCCGTTGTGCATGTCATGTCATTAGAACCAGTATGAAAAGAACTGTTCAGAAAAAGAAACGAAAGAAAAAAAATTAAAATAATAGAAAATAATAAAGAAGAAACTTTTCATTTTATTGAATCAAGGTTTCACACTGTATTCGATATAATAAAAAGAAATCTGGATTACAACCCTGGAATAATCCAGAAAATAGAAAAGGAAAATCAGAATCAACTACCAAGACTCCCTCCAAGTAGGAAGAGGAGTAGCCGTCCAATTGTTGACCTTGACTTTGGGACCCACAAACTGTATGTCTGCCTTACTGGAGCCCTCTCCAGCTTCTATCATGTTGACGTCGGCAAACACTCTTCCAAAGCTTTCATTCAAATCTCCGTTTGGCCCCATCAGAGGCCCAAGAACTTCCGGGGCTGGCAACTTTCTACATCCTACTTTGACAAAAGATCTGGACAAGTGTGGGACTGGTTTAGGAAGGACCCAAACTCTTTTCTTCTATTTGCGGGCTCGCTTCACATTCGCTGCGGTAGGCTTGAATCCTAACCCAAAAGTTTCCAGGTTCTTGGGCAAAGAAACTGGCTGGATCATTCCCTGCAAATCAACCCCCAGACCTTTCCCTAGTACAAACCCATTATTCAACATTTTTGCTGCTATCATGAAGGCTGCAGCTGTGATTCTAGAAAGTGGAAGGCCCTCGCCCTCAGGAATTTTGTCTACCAAGACTGCATCAAAAACCTGATAAACCTACGGGCCCTTATCATTGTCGGTTTCTATGAAGGGCACAATAGCATCACTAATGGCATATGTTCCATCATCCCCGTGTATCACAATCTCTTGTCTATCCCATTCAAATTTGACCACTTGATGTAGTGTAGAAGGTACTGCCTTAGCTGCATGGATCCATGGTCGCCCCAACAAAAGATTGTACGACACTACCACATCTATTACTTGAAATTCCATGGTGAACTCGACTGGGCCAATGGTTAGTTCCAGTACGATATCACCTACTGTGTTAATGCCGCCCCCATCAAAACCTCGGACGCAGACACTGTTCTGGTGGATCCTGTCATCAGCAACCTTTAGCTTGTTGAGAGTTTCCAAAGGACAGATATTGGCACTTTACCCGTTATCAATTAATGCTCGAGTGACCACCGATTCTTCGCATTTTACCGTCAGATAGAGTGCTTTGTTGTGCTCAGTACCCTCTACCGGTAACTCATCATCAGAGAATGTCACTCAGTTTACTTCAAAGATCTTGTGCGCTACCTTCTCCAAGTTGTTCACTGAGAGTTTGTCCGGGACATAGGCCTCATTCAGAATCTTCATTAAGGCCTGACAGTGATCACTTGAATGGATTAACAAGGATAGCAATGAAATCTGGGCTGGGGTCTTTCTCAATTGCTCTATAATTGAGTAATCCCGCGCCTTCATCTTCTTCAAAAATTCCTCTGCCTCTTCCTCTGTTATAGGTTTCTTTATTGTTTCAGGATTGACCCTTCTCAACTCTGCGGGAGCAAAACACCTTCCCGATCGAGTTAACCCTTGTGCCTCGCATACGTCTTCTACAACCTCCTTCCCCTTATGCGTCACCGTCACTTGACTGTAGCTTCACGGCACAACCTTCTCACTTGTTATCGGCAACTGTATGACCGGCTTGATAACAACCGGTCCCACATGGACCCCTTTTACTACCAACCTGAGTTTGTTTGCTACTCCCTGCAACATTGCTCTGACTAACTCTAGCCTCTTCGCAGTAATAGATGGCTCTTTCCCTGCTATCACAAAGGGCTTGTCATATACCTTTCCCGACTGTACCACTGCCTTTCCACTGGTTGACTCTTCATTAGTACTGGCGCGAATCATCATTACCGTTTGTGAGGGTGTTTTTGGTTTCCCTCCCTCGTGCACTAATTCGATCATGTGGGCTTCATGGTGCACCGGTAACGGATTTTCATTGATGTTGGGGGCCCCTGGTGCCTGAACCTCGATCCTATTTGTGTAAATAAGATCTTGTATGGCAGTCTTTAACTTCCAACATTTCTCAGTATCGTGCCCGGGAGCACCCGAACAATATTCGCAGCTCACTGAATGGTCCAGATTTCTGGGAAGGGGATTTGGCAATTTGGTTTCAACAAGGCTTAGTAGGCCTATCTGCTTCAACTTATGAAACAGAGAAGTATAAGTTTCTCCCAACGGAGTGAATGTTCTTGGCTTCTGCATCCTTTCGTTTCTGAAAGCCTGATTTCCGCGGAAGTTTGGCCCTGAAGGATTCCTGTAGGCCCTCGGTGGTGGATATGTGCTTTGTGGAGGTAGATATGTATGTTGGTGAGTCGGTACACGCCATTGCGGACGAGCCGGAGGCTGGGTATAAGTTTGGGCGTGATGTATGGAAAAATGTTGTTCTTGTGGTGGGTAGTAGGGTTGTGGAGGGTTGTATGGATTGGGTGGGTAGTTTAGATGATGGGGTCTGGGTTGGTAATGAGGGGAAACGCCTTTAAATCTGGACCAATTGCCTGCCTCTATTGTTGTGACCTCCTCTCTTCTTTTCTTTCCGAGCGCACCTCCCGTGCCGCTCTGAATGGCCTGAGTTGTTGCCTTAATTGCCGAGTAACTCAGGATCTTATTGGACTTAAGTCCCTCTTCTATCATACTCCCCATTTTCACCACTTCATTGAAGGATTTTCCAACTGACGTCACTAAGTGACCGAAGTAAGTCGGCTCTAGAGTTTGTAGAAAGTAATCTACCATTTCTCCTTCTCTCATTGGAGGATCAACTCTGGCTGCCTGTTCTCTCCATCGGAACCCAAATTCCCTGAAGCTCTCTTCGGGTTTCTTCTCAAGCTTTAGCAATGTGAGACGGTCTGGGACTATCTCAAGGTTGTATTGGAAGTGTCCTGCGAAAGCCTGTGCCAAGTCATCCCAGGTGTACCACCTGCTTGGATCTTGTCTTGTATACCACTCTAGTGCCGACCCACTCAAACTCTGGCCAAAGTAAGCTATCAGTAGCTTATCTTTTCCCCCTGCTCCCCTCATTTTGCTACAAAAGCCCCGTAGATGTGCTATAGGATCGCCATGCCCTTCGTACAAATCGAACTTGGGCATTTTGAACCCTGCTGGTAATTGAACGTCAGGGAAAGGGCATAGATCCTTGTAGGCCACACTGACCTGGTTGCCTAACCCGTGTATGTTCCTGAAGGATTGCTCCAGGCTTTTAAATTTCCGCATCACCTCGTCCTGCTCTGGGCTCTTAGCCGACTTTTCAATCTCCGCCGGGACCTCAAAGTGGGGATTGTAGGTATGTGGCTCAAGTGCTTTGAATGTGAGTTCAGGGGGTAATATTGTGTGTCGTGAGCCTGAAACAGTGGCTCACTGGATGATCTGTGCAATGGGGTTGGGGGAGGTGCCACAAAGACGGGAACATTTGGTGGAGGAGGGTTTTGAGTGGGTGGTGGAGCTTGGGGATCATAAGCCTCTCTTCCCTGATAATAGTGATGGCTTGGGAAACTTGTTGAAGGACCGGGAGAAGGGTATTCTGACGTGTGTCCTGGTTGGAGAGTAGGAGTAACAGGTAGTTCCTGCCCCTTTTGGGCTCTAGCCAAGGCTATCTGCATTTCATTCATTTCCAGCCTCATCTTTTCCATTTTTTCCATGGCTTCCTTCAGCATCTGATTTGCCATTTTTTCCGACTCAACATTGTTGTCTGATTCCAGTCATGCTTTCTGGTATAGGACCTTTCGATCTTGTTTGATAATGGTACGGTGCCAGTACGCTCTAACAACTAACTGGTTTTTATTGGAAAATCAACAAACTTGTCAGTGTTAGAGTCTTAACAGATATTGTAATTGCACATTGGGGGGATGCAATGCTCTTAGGCAGTTAATCATTTCTAACATACTTTTGCTCTGACCGCATGCATCATCCCGACTTATTTTGTTCTGACAGATATATATTATATATTTATTTATTTTTTCTTTTTTTTTCTTCATAACTACGGTCGAATCCTATAAAGATTGCCTACGTATCGTGACCCCGCACGAATCAGACCAAGCGTAGTTCGTGCCATAAGTAAAATGAAGACTCAATTTCATTACTCAAATATGCTATTACAAGCCATCATTAAAAAAAACAAACGAAAATACAGACTCCATACTTTTTCTTTTTAAGAACGTTTGAAGAGAACACAAAGGTAGACAACAGACTCAAACAAGTGCATATTGAGCTTAGGGATACATTAAAGCTTTGAATTTTGGTGCCCGCGAGGCATCGTTCGGCCTTTCTGCGGGCTTTGGTGCCAGTCCTCTTTGCAAGCTTTTTAGTTCCTCCATGATCCGGTGGACATAACCCATGACCGTGGCATAAAGAATATCACGGGGCATCTCTTCACATGTTAGGCACTTCGTGGTGATATAGCGCCCTATCTCATTGATCCTACCCCTGATTCTATCCCTCTCTATGCACAGCTGTTCTATCCGTTGATTCTTTAGTCCCAATATTCGAGTATTGTCAATGAGCTGATCTTGGAACATCTCTATTTGTTCTTCCATCCGGGCTATTGACTCATAGCAGCGTTCTCTATCTATTCTAGCATCCCGGGTTTGTTTAAGGACTCGGTTATTGAGAATGGAGTTTATCTCTCTCAATGTCGCAACACTCATTTCGTAGTCCCTTTTTACTTGCCATAGGTGCTCTCTCCGTGCTGCTGCAACTTTGGCCCACCTGACCCGCATTCTTGTTATACAAGCCTTGGATCTCTCCAAGTCTTCGCGGCTTTTGTTGACCTGACTCCTCAACTCTGCTATCAACCTTTCACTAGACTGAATTTTCTGTTGGTCGCCGGCATTCCTTCTATTTTGGCGGATTCGGGCTCTCAAGGCCTTGTTCTCTTGAATCAACTTGCTTTTCTCTCCTGTATCAGCATCAATTTGCAAGCTGCTTTGGTATTTTAGCCCCTCAATTTGCTGTTTTAACTTGCCAATCTCGACCCGATATTCCTTCTCTTTTGCTAGCCAACCCCATTGTGCTTGCGAAGATTCTGCAAAGTCTTGGACGTGAGCTCTCTTAGTTGGTCTCTGGTGCTTAAGCTCTCTTCTGTACCATGTGAGGTATTTTGGAGATACTTCGCCTTTGGCCCGGTCTTGTACATGAATATCTACTTTCAGGGTTTGACATTCATTCCAAATTCTCCGAACGACTGCTTCAGGGAACTGCCCACCAAGCCCGATTTCGATTACCTGGCCACTGAGATCCTCTTCCTTTGGGACTATTTGGTATCGCCCCAACTGTCTCAACACTCTATATGGTGCGTAAGGCTGGATACTTTGGAGGCCTATCAATAATAAATGAGATTCGGTGGCTGACATGTGTATGATTTCATCTATGGGTAGCCACCCAAATGCCCATTCTATCTGGTTTGCTGAGACTGAACGCAACTAAGTGACCCACTCGGCGACCCCTTATGGCAGGCTAAACCCATTGACCCTTGTGGAAAACTCTTCTATACAAGTCTTTTGTGATGACTCATATTTCAGGAACTGTGGGCGATGACATAGGTGTTCTATCATCCACATTTGCAGTAGTACATTGCAACCCTCAAAGAAACCTCCCCCGGTTTTGCAAACAATGAGAGCACGGAAGATGTCTGCTATAATCATTGGCGCCAGAGTGCTGTTGTTCTGCTTGAGCAAAGTGCTGACGACCCCAGCGACTTGTATGTTGATTTTCGCATCTTTTCTAGGGAATACCAGAAGGCCCAGAAAGGCTACCATGAAAGCAATACACCTATGTTCTTCCCATTTCAACTGATTTTCCCCGCTGCAGATCTTTCCCTCAGGATTGTTGAACCCTCCAAAATGACCGAATCTGTCGTACAAGAATGCAAAACTACAAAAACCTTCAGATAATTCTAGGTTGTGTATAACTCTGCAGATCTTCACGGTGTCTAGAAGTTTGTGTATGGTCACAGTCCTTGGTGCAATAAGATACTGCTCTCTCATAGGGACTTTGGGATTCCCGATGTACCTTGTCAGTTCTTCCAGTGTTGGTGTGAGCTCAAAGTCTAAGAAATGAAATACATTGTGTGCTGGGTCCCAGAATGAGATTAGTGCCCTTATAATGTCCCCTCTCGGAACAATGTCCAGTAGCCCAACTCCTAAGTACATCTTGACTGTATCTCGCCCTGATTCTTCTAAGTCGTTCCACCACATGCGTAAGCCTAAAGGGATCCCATTTACCATGGCTTCAGATTAATTCCTACTCGTGCTCATTCTGCACATTTATTAAGGGATTTAGACAAAGCAAAAACTTTATTTGACTCATAACTAATTTTCCTATTTTTCCTAATTTTGAGGAAAAGAAAAATTGATTCTTTAAATACGGCCTTTTTATTTATTTTTGGCATTTTTGTAGATAAATAAACAAATAAAAATCATTTAAAAACAAAACTTTTTTTTTGGTAATACAAACTATTGTTTTGTTTTTTTTGAAAAAAAAAATAGGCAATTAATTCTCTATACTGTTACTTCGTCCCATTTTTTTTTAACAATTTTCAATATTCTTGATTTTCCAAAGCCGGTCAGCATGCAAGTCTAAAGCAAATAAATGCATAAAGCAAACAGAATGCAGCAGGATGGTCTTTACATTTACGGTTGCTAGTCCTAGACGGACCCAACCCTTGTGTTGAGTCCCCTAAGTCAGATGCAACGTGATGCAAATAAGCATTTTCCTACTAGGGATCCGGCATGAAGTCATGTTTTACTAAGTTTCAAACTGGGCTTTGTTCTAGACCTGGCTTACCCGGGCGGACAACTCGAGTCGAGGAGGGGGCTACGTACCGGGGACCCGCGGGGTCATCCGGCTTTGTAACTTATCCGAGCCTCTTTCTTATTTCAGGTATTGACACTAACAGAATAGGGAGTCTCGACCAGCGAGCTTCTCCCCGGAGGTAAGAAGAGAAGGGTTTCGGCACAGTTTATATACAGTTCACATAATATCAAAGCGGTAAAGGCAATTAATTAGCACATTTAAGCCAAAATATGTAAATAAAATCAGATAATAAATAAAGCCAAATAATAACAATTATTCTAAGCTCGAACTTCTAACCCTGAACCAGTGGTTCTAAGATAAATCCCCAGCAGAGTCGCCAGAGCTGTCACACCTCCTTTTTCCGACCCCGCGAGGGTACAAGGAGTTTTTCCAATTAAAGGACAATCGAAACGGGATTTATTTATTTATTTTAGAGTCGCCACTTGGGAGATTTAGGGTGTCCCAAGTCACCAATTTTAATCCCTAATCAAGGAAAAGAATGACTCCATATTACAGTCTGCGTACCAGAAATCTGGATAAGGAGTTCTGTTAACCCGGGAGAAGGTGTTAGGCATTCCCGAATTCCGTGGTTCTAGCACGGTCGCTCAATTGTCATATTCGGCTTGATTATCTGATTTTTATACAAATATGAACTTATGTGCAAGTTTTATCCCTTAGCCGCTTTCATAATTATTATTATTATTTTTACAAGAATGTGAACATTGTTTAAAACATGTCTTTGGATTACGTCACATGAAATGCACCCGCAATTTAAGAAGGTAAGATTAATTAAACCGCGCCTAAAGCGATTAGCGTGTTCATTATTTGGGAACAACCGTGAAGTTTGCTAAACGGCTCCTCCCGAAGTCTAGGTGATTAAATGTACATTTTATTGAGGGCCCCGCAATTTGTGCGTTTTATTAGGCGAGGCTCACTTCATTCCTTATCTTTTACAAAATAAACTCGTCCTAAACTGGCCTCATTCTTTTTTCCGTCCCTAGAATGAAAGAAGAAGACTTTCTAACTTAGTTACATGCTCACAAGTTATTATAATTGGGTTTCAAACACAACACTTTAATTTTGAAAGTGAATGCGTACATGGGCCATTTTTGTTTAAATGTTGGGCTTAGCTGATTATCCTGTACATGTATGAAGTTTTTAAAAGACGGATATGAAAGTACTATCTAATTACACATGTTCTTGCAAGTTTGTAAAAATATTAGAACAAAACTAACCATTCTCTTATTGGTTTAAAATAAGAGTTTTTAGATGAGTGGGGCTACCGAGATTAACTACTAGCAGATATTATCAAACTGGATTCAAATACTAGCCTATATACTGCTTAGAGGAATTAGCGTGTTGGTAGAGTTGATTAAATTATTACAGCTACATTACACCAAGAAGAATGACTAACATTAATCCATTAGGATACACAGTCCTAAAGTCCGCCTTAAATACAAACAGACACTAACTATACGGGAAACTAAAGCAGTAGTAAACATTTGCACTTCAAGTTCTCTCTCAATCAGGCTTCATTCAATTTGACATCAATACATCGCTCAAGATGGTGATAAATACCTGGTTTGGATAAAAAAACGAAAAGAAAGAAGAATAATCAGCAGCAGTACAACAGCAACAGCAGCAACAAAAGAAGCAACACTCAACAGCAAACAACCCAGCCAAACAAATGTTTGAAACCAAATAAAACCAAGCAAGAAATTCCAATAATGACCAGTAGAGAAACCAGCCAACAGATTTAAACCAAACAGAAATCCAGTGAACTCAGAAGACCAAATTGAAAACTCAGCTGGTGTCCCAACAAATAACCGGATAATCAGAGGAAGAAAACAGATGCAGGAAGAAACATGCTTATGATATTTTGTGTTCAGAAATCCCAAGTCTCTCTTAAACCTCTATTGAACAGAAATTAAGCTAGCCTATTCAGGGCCTGAAAATCCAGCCTTGTCTTTTGATTTTCTTTTTATCTCTCAACACTCAAAGCTATCCAACTCTCCACTTAACTGTCCAGCCTTAATTTTCTAATCCCTGTCTGATTTTTCTAAAGTCTGTCCTACCTTTTTTCAGATCTTTTCTTTCCAGTTTTTTTTCTTTTTCAGTCTTTTTCTTTTTCTTCTAAAATCTGTTCTCTCTTTTCTTTTCTTTTTCTCTTTTCCAGATATTTTTCTCTCTTTTCAGATAATCCCCTTTTTTTTTCAATCCCCTTTTTCAGTCCTCTATTCTAGGTATATATAATAACCAACAGATCTGCCCTCCCTTGAAAAGCTTCACTTACCCGACCAAAATCCCAAAAAGTCTGCCTATTTTCACCAATATCCCACTAAGGAATGCTTTTCCTTACTTTATTCCCTAATTTAAGGCATGATATAAGGGCTTATCCTCCACTAACATTAAACTAATATAAAAGCTTTTGTCGTATTAGTGCTTGACTAACGGACCACTAATTTAGTCAATTCTACCCATTTTCCCTTCCCAAAATACCCCTATAATCCTACTATTATTACTGCCCTCCTAACACAAACACTACTGTATTACAATTTTTAAAATCTGCTTACCTTTTAACAAAGATTTAAAATTAAAACTGATTTCAAATGTACCCAAACTTATTTCTGATTACTGAAGGACTAAAGCTGAGTTCTTATTGAAACAACTGAACTGAAATTAAATCAAAACCAAACTAACACAACGCAGAACTCAACAGAATCATTGAAGCTGAAATTGAAACTTGAATCAATATGCACATGAATGAAGGTAATGTGGATGCAGGTTCATTGTCAGCTTAATGACAATGTCCTGAAACTAAAACTGAAATATGCACATGAATACAAACATCAGGAATGCAAGTTCATTCCTGAAATCAAATGGCCCTGGATCAAATATACACAACAACATTTGACGAACTTGTTGATTTAACAAACAAGAGTGAATTAACTGTCGAAACTAATTAATGGACATGCTTATAACAACTGATACCAAACAATCAGACCCCAGACAATTTAGGCAAACATGTTGTTTCAATCAACATTAACAGGAACAAGAATTTATAATAAGACAACTAATCGTCGAACTTAATCGAGTCGATTACACACATTGTAAACAATTACAACAAACAGAAACAATGTTATAATTTGATCGAATAAACGGGTATAGTGGATATGAGACAAAATCAAGTAAAAAAAAGTAGGAAAATTATACAGATTACTAAAACAGGCAATAATACACGCATAGGGTACAAAAGAAAAACAGGAAAAATACCTCTAAATCTTCAAAATTATACGGACCCAGGCTCAAAGTCAGACCTAAGCATTTTGAGGTCGAACAGACTTTAATTGAAGTGTTCTCAACTGAGAACACTTCGATTAAAGTCTATTAGGCCCCAACCCTTCAATTAATTTGGTCAGATTCCATGATTGGAATTTTAGGGTTCCGTTTTTTTTCCAGATTTAGGGCTCGAACATTTCTGGGCAGATTTGAAGGGAATCAAGGGTGGTTTAGGGGTGAAGTAGGCTTGGGGGTCACCTGGTATGAATTTGAAAAGGATCTGGGCAGTTCCTGTTTGGATCGAATCTTCAGATGAAGATTCGAGCAGTTCTAGGAAGATTCAACCTAAGCCATTACCGGATCTATGACGAGGGTAGTCGGGATAAGCTAGGGTGTTGATTTGGAAGCCATCGGAGAAAGTTAGGTTTTCATACCAAACTTTGATCGAAGATTCGAGATGTTGGGGTCTGATTCAAAGTAAGCTATGATGATAGTTGGAACGGGGAGGTTGAGAGGAGTTAAGGGTGTTAAAATGGAGTCATTTAGACCACCGGAACCTATGTGAGGCGATTTCCGGTGGGTGGTTGACGGTGGTTGCAGGCGGGGATATGTTTGGTCTCTGAAGGAGACAATGAACAGAGAAGGGGGGGGGGGTATGGTTTGGGACTTATATAGGGTAGGGGTGTTTTGATCTTGGCCGTTGGATCCATCACGATCTATGGCCAGGATCAATTCACTTAAAGGGGACGACGCCGTTTATTTCAAGCTGGGGATGGGTTGGCCCGGGGTGAAGTGGATCGGGTTATGGTGAGGCCTTGAGGCCGTTGGATCAAAAACAACGAACGGCCCCGATCACATTCAACCATACGACGTCGTATGGCTTGTCTTTGAAATTATCTGAACGGGCATCATCAAATGGCGTAGTATTTGCCCTATACTACGTCGTTTGATGGCTTTTTGGGTTGACCGGACCTGGGCCGGGTAAATGCTTTGTTTTGGGCCTGATTTTCTCCTGGCCCAGTCCGAATTTCCTTTACATTTACCCATTCTCCATTTTTCTTTAATTACAAAAATTAAACAAAAATCCTAAATAAATTGTAAAAATCAAAAAATAAAATCACACACATATTATTTAACATCTATAATAATTAATACTCAAATTAAAATTTAAATAAAATCAACGCAATGGCCAGAAACAAATATGCATATTTTTTTTTGATTTTCTTTCTTTATGGTTTATAATTTCCTAAATATATTATTATCCTTTTATATAAACCCATGATTAATTAATTATAAAAATGCAACCTTAATTCCTAAATGAACATGTACCTATATTACTACTTTTCTGTATTTTTCCTTAATTAAAATAAAATGCACATGCACAGACGAAATGTCACGAAAATTCAAAAATTGCATACAAAGAAAAAAAAATTATTTGTGATTTCTTTTGAAGTAGTTCTTGCGAGGCAAAAATCACGTGCTCACAATTACGTGGATAACCAACCGCCATTCTGGATAACAAGGACAATAATGAACATATGAGTTCAAAACACTTGCTCACAAAATCAGCACCTCGGTGCTCAAGCCATTGGCAAAGATTTGGCCTCAAGTCCTCCAGACTGGTCTAACTTCAAACTCACAGAGATTACACCTCGCCCCTCGATCGGGGAATCAAAGCCATCGAGACACATCTGATACTGAGCGCCCGTTGGTGCATACGATCACGCGGAAGGAATTTCAAAAGTTTCTTTTCAAGCTGAATCAAGGACGCACGATAAGAATTCAAGAATGTGAAGTTTTCCTAAAGGTTCGGCAGCCTCTCGAGGATAAGTACAGACGTCTCCGTACCGATCCGCGAGACTCTACTAAACCGGCTCATGACTCGTGAGACCAAGTAACCTAGGCTCTGATACCAACTTTGTCACGACCCAAATCCCGGTCGTGATGGCGCCCAACACACTACTAGGCAAGCCCGACCATTATTCAACACTTAACCCAATTTATCAAAAATAGCGGAAAGAAATATCAATTAAGCAAGATTAAAGTACTGAAGAATTTAACAAAATACACAATATAATCTCACTAGGACCCGGTGTCATGAATCTGAGCCTCTAGAATACAGAATATTATCCTAATACATGGTATATCCAAAGTCTGATAATGCGGAAATAAAGAGATAGGATAGGAGGGAGTAGATCAATGGCTACGAACGCCGTGCAGCTACCTCGATACTCCCAGAAGCTGGATCTGCTGATCAACTGGATCTACTGAGCCTGAGACTGCCCTGGATCTGCACACAAGGTGCAGGGAGTAAAGTGAGTACTCCGACCCAGTGAGCAATAAAAGTAACTACAATCCGAAGATAAGAAAATCCAGTAAATACACAAAGTAAGCTAAAATCCAAATATACAGCAACATATGGAACTGAGCAGCTAAATAACGGTATAAATAGAAATACATGAATGCAATGCAATGCATATGATGGTACATTCCAGTACCCACTGCGGCGTGCAGCCCGAGCCATCCATATTTATTTATCGTCGACGACGCTCACTGGGGGTGTGTACAGACTCCGGAGGGGCTCCTACAGCCCAAACGCAATATCTTGGTCAGTCATTGTTACCTGACCAATTTATATCATACAGTGCCATTGTTACCACTGTTCAAGTATATCATCCAGTGTCATTGTTACCACTATTTCAAGTATATCACATAAGTGTCATTGTTACCACTGTTTCAAGTCACTTTATAATCAGTCCAGGAAATAATATAATAAGCCCCTTGGGCATTTACAAAACAGAAGTTCCATCCCGGAATACATTTAAAAATATCATTTAAGTTTTCAACACTTAGAATTATGGCTGAGTTTGAAAAATAACATTTAAAACCTTGGACTGAAATTAAATGATATGCAAATCATGCTAAGCAGCAATATCAATCCTCGAAGGATTTTACAAATCGGCACAAGGCCCCAAACATGGCATCAAGCCAGTAATATCAATGAAGTATGTGTATCAATCACCAGTATAGTATAAACATCACACGGGATGGACCAAGTCACAATCCCCAATAGTATCCGACCCCGCACTCGCCATGGAGTGCGTGTCATGCCTCAATATAGTGTTACGATGTGAAAGTCCGGGGTTTCAAACCCTCAGAACAACATTTACATCTATTACTCACCTCAAGACGGCCAAAAGTCTACTCCGCGATGCCCTTTCCTTTCGAATCGACCTCCTCACGCGTCGAATCTTTCCAAAACCACAAGGAATATATTACAACAGGCTAAGGGAATATAACCCAATCGAAAAAACTCGAAAAATATTGAAAATCACGAAATTTGCAAAACCCGAGCCCCTGGCCCACTTCTCGAAAAATTACGAAAGTCACATCACCGGATTCCTCGTCTCGCCACGAGTCCGTACATATAAAATTTACCAAAATCGGAGTTCAAATGACCCCTCAAATCTTCATTTTAGAATTTCAATCTCAAGCCCTAATTTCTTATAATTTGGCTATGTTTTCATGGATTTCAAGGATGATTCTTCAATAAAATCATGTATTTAACTCATAAAACTTACCTCCAATCGATCTCAGTTGAAACTCCCTTCGATCCCCGTCCAAAAGCTCTCAAAATGACTGGAAATGGTGGAAAAATGACCCAAAATCGGATATAAACTCACTGCCCAGATTTTCGGAATTACTGTTCACCTGCGCGGTACTGTTCATGCGCGGGTTACTGTTCACTGCTGCTAAAAAAATACACCAGCAGCCAATTTAAATTGCAGCACAACTATTTTTCACTAAAATGGCTCTAACTTCATCATACGAACTCGGAATTAGACGATTCTTGTTCCTATGATTCACAAATAATAATACAAACACAACTCTTCAATCGAAACTCAATTAGGAGCTCATTTTCCTAGTGCGATATCCATTTTGCTCGTTAAATAATTACTCATGTTTCGCGTCAAAAACCCAATCGCGACTTGATGAAATTAGACCAAAATTTCCAGATCAGTCCTATAATTCATTATCAAAATTCTAGAAGTCTCGGAATCAAATTTGGATCTCTAGAACTATAAATGAACTTTTAGATCATTACATTTATCCTCAAAATGGCAAAATCTTCCAAAATTTGTCCGAGCCTCATAGGATCCCAACAAAGTATACTAACAAGTCCCATAATATGATACAAACTTAGTTGTTCCTTCGAATCACCAAAAATAACACAAAAATATTAAATTCACCTCGGATTCAAGCCTATGAACTTTGAAACTTCAAATTTTCACATCCGATGCCGAAACACGTCAAAACTAGTTCGAATGATCTCAAATTTTGCAGACAAGTCCAAAATGACATAACGAAGCTACATCAACTCTCGGAATTCCATTCCGAGCCTCGGATCAAAATCTTTCCTATCAACCGGAATTCGCCAAAATACTAACTTAGCCTATTCAAGCTTAATTCTACACCGGTCATCACAAAAATATTCCGGACACACTCCGAAGTCCCAAATCACCTAACAAAGCTATCCGAACCATAAAATTCACATTTCGAGTGCTCTAACACATAAGTCAATATCCGATTGACTTTTCCAACTTAAGCTTCCTTAAAAGAGACTAAGTGTCTCAAACCTTTCCAAAATCATTCAGGAATGACTTCAAATTTTGCACACAAGTCACATTCGACATTATAGTCTTGCCCCAACTTTCGGAATCACATTCCGACCCCGATATCAAAATTTCCACTTCCGGTCGAATTTTCTCAAAAACCTTCAAATTTCTATATTTAGCCAAACGGCTCCAAAATGACCTACGGACCTCCGAATTCACTTTCGATCGCGTTCCCAAATCCAGAATCACCATACGGAGCTACTCCCAGTCTCAAAATGCCAAACGGGCATCAATAACACTGAAATGCATTTTAAGCCAAACTGATGCAATTTCTTCTAAAATGCTATCTTCCACAATAGGCGCCAAAATGCTCCCGTGTTATCCAAAACCCGATTCGGGCATACGCCCAAGTCCGAAATCATCATACGAACCTGCTGGAACCTTCGGATCCCAATTCCGAGGTCTTTTACTCAAAATTCCAATCCTAGTTCATTTCTTCAATTTTAAGCTTTCAAAATGAGAATTTCCATTTAGATTTGACTCCAAACTTCCTGAATTTTAATTCTGACCATACACTCAAGTCAATATACCTGAGATGAAGCTGCTCATGGCCTCAAACTGCTGAATGACGCGCCAGAGCTCAAAACGACCGATCGGGTCGTTACACCCTCTCCCTCCCCCCCAAAAAAAAATTTACTTCTATAATCAGGTTTGAGTGTGTACAATTATTCCCGTGGTCAACAGGTATGTAAGAATGTTCAAAATTCCAAACATACCGAAATATGATGGGACTTCGGACCCTCAGGAGTACATCACCACTTATACAATGACAGTGAAAGGAAACGACTTGGCTCAACATGAGATAGAGTCGGTCTTGCTGAAGAAGTTCGGAGAAACCCTCACGAAGGGAGCCTTGACATGGTACTCCCTCGTACGTGAACACTCAGTAGGTTTCTTTGAGATGCTCGCAGATTCTTTCATCAAGGCCCATGCCGGGGCCAAGAAGTTCTAGGCCCGGAACACGGACATATCCAGAATTTCGCAAGGAGAGTCTAAATTGAAGCGTTCGTGATCAGGTTTCAGAAAGAAAGGATGCTGCTACCGGCCGTGCAGATGAATGGGCAGCTGAGACATTTACTAACGGGTTGTACCCAAAGAGCTCCGATGCCTCCCAAAAACTGAAAGAAAGCCTGCTCGAGTTCGAGGAAACTATATGGGCAGTTGTCCATAACCGTTATGAATCAAAGATAAGAATAAAAGATGATTAGCTTGGGTTCCCGGCATCAACTAAAGTTCGGGATCGAGAAAATAATAAGGATAAATCGAAGGATGATTTTGGTGCAGATCGGCGATCTTCTAAGGGCTGTTTTTTGCCCTACAAAAGGGTCGGCATCAAAGGGTTCCGAATGGCGGATATGTTAGCTCCCGATAGAATAACTCGTCGTGGCCGGAATAACAGGCCACTGCAAAACAAAGAGTTATTACGTACCCGAGATTCCACCTATCCCAGATTGTTTTGAGTACAATTTTAATATCAGCGTAGTGGAGCTAGTATTGGTGATGAGGAACATCAAGGAAGCGTAATTCCAGAGGCCAATGAGATTTGATCCCAGCCAGAGGGATCCTAATCTATGTTGCGAGTATCATGGGACTAACGGTCACTGGACTAGGGACTGCCAACATTTGTGCGAGGAGGTAGCAACATTGTTGAAAAAAGGCCATCTCAGAGTGTTCTTAAGCGACCGGGCTAAGAACAATTACGGCTGCAGTCGGGACAACACGAAGCCCTCGAAGACAGGTCTCCCTCCCCGACTAACCATCAACATGATTTTTGGGAGAAACGAGACCAACTGTGTAACTTTTTCGACAGCAAAAAGACAAAGATATCGGTGACTCATAGCAAGAGACTCCGGGAAGTTGCCGAGGATGGCATCACCTTCACAGAAGAGGACGCCGATGGACTTCTACTGCCGCACAACGATTCCCTAGTAATTTCTCTTAACGTTCTAGACTTTAAAATTAAACATGTTTTGGTGGACCCAGGAAGTTCAGCCAACATCATTCAATGGAGAGTGCTGGAGCAAGCCAAGCTAACCAGAAGCATCATTCCGACAACAAAACTCCTCGCCGGGTTCAACTTAGCAAGTGTATCAACCTTTGTGCTTTGCCAAAAATACGAGTTACTATTTCGCTTTGTAGCTATTTTTAGGTTCCAATGACACCAATGAGAATGGTGCAAAAATAAAATTATCCCTACGAGATTTGAGAAAATATTAGTTTTTTTTCATGTAGTGTTTCTTAATTAATATCTAACAATTATCTATAATTATCTAGAAGGTTTAAATTTTTAGGTTATTTACATATAATTCAAATAACTCAGATATTTAACATGGTTAATGTTAAATATCAAATGGAGTCATACTGGGAAAAAAGATTCACTAGCTAATTTTTTTTATAAATTTTTTTAGATAGCCAACTAAAATGAGTTTTGAATTACGAATAATATTTTCACTTACATTATTATAAAAATAATTATAATTAAAAAATAAAGTTTTAGAAACTGAAATTTTAAAATAAAAATATTTTTTAAAAGTTATCGACCCACCAAATAAGAGTTCAAGTAGTAGTAAATGAGTCAAGTCGTATCCAAAGAGTCCTTCATAGTCTCAAACTTTGATTGATTTGCCATAAATATCAGTTATTATTTTTCTTCCTAACTATTTTTAGGATCCAATGATATTGGCGACCTTCCAAGAAACTTGAAACGTAAAGTCAAAAAAGGAGTGTGCTGGCTACCACTTACTTGGCAGAAATAACAACTGAATGTGATAGCACTTAACCACAATAACTTACATATGTGTGTACATATTCAAACGGTCTATAGTCAGATCACTCGTCTTAATTGAGTCTTTAGATATAATTTAATTACCGCACAAAACTTGTTAGTTTTTCGGATTCAAGCAAGTATAGAAAGTAAGAGTTCCCACTTGGTTTCCGGCATTTCCTATGTAATTTCTAAATATCAAAATTTTATCAATCATCGTTCTGCTTAAATGCAATAAATATGATCCAGTAAAAAAATGTATGGTTGTATCCATTTTTTTTGTGTATTAGTACATGTGATTTTTTAGAATTTGATTGATGGACTATCATTGACCTGAAATTTTGTAGGTCCACAGAGAACGACCTAGTGACTAATACTATTGCTTCCCATGGATTTCATTTTACGTTTTTGGGTCGTGCAACATGAATTTATAATTATATCCATTTTTCGTGCGTATTAATATACGTTGATTTTCTAAAATGTGGTTGACGGACTCCGATTGGACTGAAATTTGATAGGTTCATAGGAAATGACCTAATGACCAATAATCATCCATTCACCATGAATTTCATATTCATTTTTTTAGCATTTCTAGGTTGTGCAATACGAATTTATAATTATATCTATTTTTTCATTCGTATTAATGTATGTTGATTTTCTAGAATTTGGTTGACAGATTCCGATTGGACTGAAATTTGTGGACCTGCTGGGAAAGCGAAGGGAATAGGAAGACCAGGAATGAAGTCACTCGACCAAAAGAATGTCTTATTTGAGTTCAAAGAGAGGAGCCAGACAGAGACAGATTGTAATTGCAAAAACCAACTCTAAGAAGCAACTTTACTTTAAAGAGGGGCAAAAGAAAAGCAAGGTAGGTCCACAGGAAATGACCTGATAACCAATAATCATCGCTTCGCCATGACTTTCGAGTTCATTTTTTGGCATTTCAGGGTCGTGTAACATGAATTTATGATAAATCCATTTTTTCTTGAGAATTAGCACATGCTGATTTTCTAGAATTTGGTTGAAGGACTCCGATTGGACAAAAATATAATAGGTCAATAGGAAATTTCTACTAACCAATATTCTAATGCTTCGTCATAACTTTTGATTTCATTTTTTGGCATTTCAGGATCGTGCCACAAAAATTTATGACTAATGGAAGGCCATTGTATCCTACGTCTTTAGTTCTTCCTCCTCTATATACTTTTTCGAAGAACCTTAAAATCTATTGGGAACTCTGCGAAGAAGATTCAGGAAATTGAAGACACCTATGGAAGTTCTGTTGAGGTATGTATCAGTTAGTCCTTTCAAGTAATTATTTCTATGGTCAACAGATGTGTAAGAGGGATTTAACTATAAGGTCAGGTATCATTTTATGTATTTTGCCTGTCCTGTGCTATTTAGTGTGTAAGAACTTGTGACTGTCCTATGCTATTTGCTCTTTCAAAGTTACCCACCATCCACAAACACCACTGCCAAATTACCGCAATCAACAAGAGCAAGGTAGGGGTTGTTCTGATGGTAAGCAACCTCCACTTCCAACCAAGAGGTTGTGAGTTCGAGTCTACCCAAGAGCAAGGTGGGAAGTTCTTGGAGGGAAGGATGCCGAGGGTCTATTTGGAAACAGCCTCTCTACCCCAGGGTAGGAGTAAGGTCTGCGTACACACTACCCTCCCCAGACCCCACTAAGTGGGATTATACTGGATTGTTGTTGTTGTTGTAACAATCACCAACACTAGCCACATGTTGCCACATGTTACAATTCATCATCACCAATCACCGTTATCACACGACCACAGTCACCACATCAGCCATCATTATATATCGCCAACCATAGCTATCAACCACAACCACCATTAGCTATTACTATCATCCACTACAATTGTTAGCGGCCACCACCAATGACCAACATCAACTACCATTATTGATCTTTATTGCTAGCGACTATCCACCACCAACCACCACCTCAGTCGACACCCACAACCACAACCACCACCAATTATCATATTATTTCTTAATTTTTTTTTATTGATGTAGTATTAGATTAAATAGTATTTTAGGTTAATTTTATATTTAATTTTTAAATAAAGACAAGTTTCATATAGACGCATAATTATTTAGTATTCAGATTTGGTAATACACATCTTAATATTTATAAGTGTATATCAATTTATACATTTTAATTATTAAAAAAAAATGAGGCTTAGTCAGATCACTCGACTTAATTGAGGACAAGGTAGTTATATATACTCTTGGTGACAACATCACGCATCATGTCAACGCTTTATTACTACCATAATTCCGCGTTAAAAAAATTAGGATAATACAAGAATTACCACATATATCCACCTCAAGCCTTTGTGCTGAGTTCTTGGCCAGCGCGCGCAGGAGCTGAGCAGAAAATAGGATAATATTGTAACTTTTGGCAGAATGGAAGTCTACGCCCCCAGGCCAGAGCCACATATTGCGGGTTCGGCTGCACCCAGTAATTTTTGCCCAACTCTGTATTTGTACGAAGAAATTCAATGAATATGTATAAATTATTAATTTAGAACTCAATAACTTAAAAGAATTATAACCCGAACTCGTAAGGTTCAAATCCTAACTCCGCCTCTGCCCCAAATTTTAATTCAATAGTGTCTACATGTACAAAAATCAACTGCTCACTTTGAGAAGCAGTCAAAGAAGATGGCTTTAATTTTGTTTGTTAATACGGACTTTACTTCTTTTCAGATTAAATACTATATATTTTTTGGGACTATTCAGAGCTGGATCTGGATCAACTTCCAGCTGGTTGATAGAGACAAGAGAGTGGACCAAGCTGGAAATATGTAGAAATAAACGAAACATAGTCCTTTCCACTTTCTGTTTTAAATTGAGAAATTACCAACTTGTTGAAATTAAAACAAAAGAGGTTCTGCCTTTTTCTTTATGCACAAACTCCCAATTGCATCACATACACATTGAGATATATTCTGCTTCTTCTCTGTGCTGAAACATTCCTATTTTTATCACACTTAATTATGGCTTATGCTGCTATTACTTCTCTTATGAACACCATACAACAATCAATGCAACTTACTGGACGTAATTTGCAATCGTTCTATGAGAAGCTTCAATCCTTGAGATCTATTATGGAGAAACCCTGTAATATAACAACAGAGGATATTGAAGCACTGACAAGCTTGGAAGCTGAAATCGTAGAGGTAGCATTCAGCGCAGAAGTTAAGGTTGACTCGAGATCAATAAAAGTTCTTTATTCAAAAACAACAACTTTACGGAGCAACGCTTTATGGAAACTCTGTTGTTGCTTGGAAAAAGCGGTAGAACGCATTGATTCCATCATGAAGCAGTGGATGGCGATACGGGACTGGTACACTAACATCAAAGGTTTGAAAGCACAAAAGTTTTCTCTAGCCAGTATACCTGAACGTGCTGTAGAGCCCGAGAATATTATGGTTGGCCATGAAAGTGAGTTCGAGATGATGCAGGATCGACTTGCAAGAGGATCAAGTGAACTAGAAGTTGTCTCCATTACAGGGATGGGTGGCATCGGTAAGACAACTTTAGCTAACAAGCTTTACTCTGATCCATTCATTATGTCTCGCTTTGATATTCGTGCAAAAGTTACTATTTCACAAGAGTATTGCAAGAGAAATGTACTACTAGGACTTCTTTCTCCTATAAGTGGAAGGACTAATGAATATTTCGAGCAAGATGATGGCCAACTAGCAGACCAACTGCAAAAGCTTCTAAAAGGCAGGAGATACTTTATCCTCATTGATGACATATGGACTTCAGAAGCTTGGGATGATATAAAGTTATGTTTCCCGGAATACACCAATGGAAGCCGAATACTCTTAACCACTCGGAATGTGGAAGTAGCTAAATATGCTAGCTCAGGTAATCCTCCTTGTCAGATGCGCCTTTTAGATTTTAATGAAAGTTGGGATTTACTGCACAAAAAGGTCTTTGAGAAAGATTGTTTCTCTCTTGAATTTGAAAAAATTGGAAAAGAAATTGCATCAAAATGCGGAGGATTACCTCTAGCAATTACTGTGATTGCTGGACTTCTCTCCAAAATTGGTAAAGCATTGGATGAGTGGCAAAGTGTTGCCGAGAAAGTAAGTTCAATGAGATTGGCCTGGATTCCAATGCATGAGAGTGCTTGCTTTGAGTTACCATCACTTGCTACATCACCTAAAAGCATGTTTTCTGTATTTTGCAATCTTCCCGGAGGATGCTGAGATTTATGTCGATGAACTCTTGGATTTATGGGCAGCGGAGGGATTTTTGAAGTTAGAGGAGATGAAAAGCATAGAAGAAGTGGCAGAAAAATGTCTAAAGGATCTAATAGATAGAAGTTTAATTTCCATCCACTATGTGACAGGTGATGGACGTGTCAAGTTTTGTAGAATACATGATGTGATCCGTGAACTCTGCTTGAAGGAAGCTCGAAACATGAATATTGTGACTTTTATTGGAGAAAAGAATGATGAAAATCCATGTGCACTATCCATGCATTTTTCTTCAAATAGTCGAGGTCGGACCAGTACCCAATTGAACTACCGTATTATTGTGAATAAATTGGCTAGATGTCCTAATAATGAGGCTCGTTCCATTTTCTTTTTCAATAGTATGTCAGGGTTCATGTCAGAGTTGTTGCCTTTCAAGCTAGTAAGAGTACTAGATCTTGCTTTAATGAACTTTATTGTTTTTCCCAGTGGGATACTTGATCTAATTCACTTGAGATACCTAGCTTTGCGTCTTTCTCCTACCGTGCATTACTATCTAGGAAAAGAGACTCCCTCATCAATAGATATTCCTTCTTCCATATCTAGACTATGTTATTTGGAAACTTTTTTTCTTGGTCAGCCACATGACGAGGCCCCACGACATCCTCTAATAGTACCATCCGAAATTTTGACTATGCCACAACTGAGGCACCTCCGTTTGGGCTGGAATTACTTACATTATCATGAGCTTACAGAGAACAGCTTGGTTCTGAAAAATTTGAAACGTCTCTCACATTGGAATCCTTGGTATTGTACTGGATCTTTCTTCAGACTATTTCCCAATTTAAAGAAGTTGCAAATATGGGGTGTTGAAGAAGACTTTCGTAGTCGCAAGGACCTCTATGATTTTCGCTGCTTAGATCAACTCGAGGAATTGGAATTTTATATGTCTCATCTAAATTATCATTCCTGCTTTCTAGAAAGCATTACACCTTCAGGTGCTACTCCACAAGATCCTCTGAGGTTTCTGAAAATACCAGGTCCAACTCCTACACATGCTGTTCCACCTGCTCCAGATGCTGTTCCACCTTTGCTCCTACCTCCTCCGGATGCTTTTCCACAAAATCTGAAGACATTAACTCTTTATAAGACTTGTTTGTGGTGGAAGGACTTGAGCATTGTTGGTAAATTACCCAAACTCGAGGTACTTAAATTAATAGGTGATGCCTGTAAAGACAAAGAGTGGGAAGTAGCGGACCACGGTTTTCCTCGGTTGAAGTTCTTGTACCTTGAAGAAGTGGATTTTCAGTACTGGAGAGCTAGTTGTCATCACTTTCCCTGCCTTGAACGATTAGTTATTGGAGGTTGTTATTCATTGGATTCAATCCCTCGAGATTTTGCAGATATAACCACACTCGCTCATATTGTTGTATGGAGTTGTGCAGAATCTGTTGGGAATTCTGCCAAGCAAATTCAACAGGACATGCTAGACAACTATGGTAGTTCCTCCCTTGTGGTCCATATAGTAAGACATCTTCTTCCTTAAATTTAATTCTTATATCATTCATTTACTTTTAACCATTACTCCATTTAAATTACCATATATATATAGAAATCGTTGTAGAGATCAATTTTGTTTTCTGTCCAAATTAGGGTAGGAACCTCATTAACCAATCACTAGTTAGTTGGATCTCCTTAATAAGTGCATACTAGGGGAAACGTTTATATGTGACCTGACGTGCTTGATAAATTTCCCCAATCTTGAAATGCTCAAATTGAATATCAATTCATTATGATCACTCATTTTGATAGAGAAAAGTTTGGTTATGAAAAGGATCGAAATAATCAAGTGTCATCCGGAAGCTAGTTAAGCAAAATCTGAACGACGATAAATCAGACAACAAAAGAGAAATATACCAAAATAGACACAAATATTCAACATTTATGATAAATGTTTGATTCCTTCTAAAAGAATGAAAATTCAATTATGGTAAATATGTTGCTCTTTCCTTCAAGAGATAGAAAAATCAAATATGATAAGAAAATTAAGACAAAGATGTAATTCTTATAAGCAATCTAAAGAAGTTGCAAGTATGTGGTACTGAAGTAAGGGAAACATTCTTCATTATTTTCTTACTTAAATCAGCTCGAGATATTGAAATTTTTGATTAAAAAGTTCCTTATTTAACAGGGGTCCGTGTTCAAGCCTAACGAGCAAGAGGAAGAGGAAGACGATGAAGAAGAAGAAACATATTGATCAGATTGAGGAATTGAAATATCAAATGAAAATGTCATTGGTACAGTTGCTTTGATCTTTCCCTATTATGCAATCATTTTTTGTTTAAATGAAAAATACTTTTTGTAATCCAAACTACACATTTCATAAGTAAGTGTTAAGTTTTTTTAAAAAAAATTGTTTCCTCTAAATTATTACAACAGTAAAAATCTGCTACAACATGTAACTCTTTATAGCAAGCTGAATACAGTAACCTTGATAATAGAACAATAACCTTCTTTAATAAGTTAAATTGCATTAATATTGTAAAAATTCTTTATGCCGTCATTGTATCTATTCAAATCCGTCCAATAATGTGTAGGTTCATTTACCTACATGCTCTTTCTTGCAATAATTTTCTTTCGTTCCTTAATTTAGGGAATTCTATTTTTTTTTAAATTTTCTGCAAAAATAGGTGATGACCTTAAGGTGCTCCACTGATTAGCCAATTCTATGAAAGAAATGTCAATTCATAACTTAATTGTATATGATTTTGAGTATAGCCTTCTGTTAATGTTTTTTTAAATGCTCCAAATTTTATGTACATATTTATAAGATAAATAGCGTTTTTTGCCTCAGCGCAGACAAAGTTAGATCATCTAGTCGTCCAATAGAACTATACATGGCACTCCAGAACATCCATACTTTGCATCAACATATCATTATAAAAATAAAATAATAAATAAAAAACTAATTTCCCAAAAATTAAAACATATTTTTAAAACGTCTAGTCTAGAATACGATAACTATTTCAAATTATACAAAAAAGAATGAGTATAATATAATCGATTGTACATTTGTACTACATAGCTATAAAAAGTCGATATTCTGTATATCACTTCTCTAATCAAACTGAAAATACATTAACTAAGAGCAAGTGTGATTATATCTACAAAATCTTGGGGAATTGAATTCAAATACCAGCAACCTTTGAGAAATAGTTGACTCTTTCAATTACTCACTCTCTTAACTATTTTCTCCCTAACAAATTTTAGCCATTTTATTGTGACGGTGGTGTCTGGATCAACAAGTGCCACCTTGAGTATTTTATTGGATCCTCCAAACACTCTTGTATTTTATTCTTTGATCTCTTATATGTAAAAAAATAAAAATCTCTTAAAAGATTTGACATAAATAAAACTAAAAATAATGTGATAGAGTACAAAATCAATTGACTCACGCCAGTAACACAGGATTACCCATTTTTCCTCTAAGCTTCGTCAAATATTCACCAGACAACTACAAGCAGTAGCAGAGCTATGTATGGTTAATGGATTCAAGTGAGTTGGAAAATTATATTGCTTTAGTGTATTCTTAACAATGCCCTTTATATTAAGAAAACTTTTAGTGTATTGTTTCTCTAATCCCCTTATTCGAATTTCTGATTTCGCCACTACCTGCAACCTAGGAATCATTCACCATAATCATCATATCATATCATATTTTATACTAAAAGTGGGAAGCCCCCAAGTTAAAAGTTAAATTACTAAAATATCCACAAAAAATTATTGGACTTTAATACCCTTAGTAAATAAATAATAATTTCTTTTTATACTCTTTAGTAGTATAACTATTCTTCCAATATAAACATAAATGTATAAAAAGGTAAACAGACTCATAATAAATAGCCTAAATCATGATAAGGGCGTTTTGTCTCTTCAATTTCTTGTCCTTATTCTGCTCTTGAGAATCATCACCTATTTGAAACTACTACAATAAACAGATCGAGCACTCCCATAATGAATATTAATTGCTTGATAATATTGCTATGTCTTTTCCACTGCTCTTAATGCTCCTTTGGAATTCCAAACTAGATTCATTGAAATGTTTGCTTTATGGGAATGTTCCAGATGGAATAGTAACAATTATGTTTGATGCACATTGTTATATAAAAAGACAAAACCCACTAAACCATTAAAGGCAGATCGAGCTACAACACAAAAAGGGAGGTTGACATATGCCAGAGTTCTGGTTGAGGTTAAGCCTTATCACAAATATCCAGATACAATAATGTTTGAGGATGAGAAGGGCAGAATAGTGGAGCGGGAGGTTTTCTATGAATGGAAACCTACTCTATGTGGAAAGTGCAAGAACTTTGGGCATGAAATGAATGAATGCAGGAGGTTTATCAAAGAAGAGAAAGAGAAGAAAACAAACAAGTAGGAACTACAAGAGCCAAATACAGTACAGGAGAAGACTCAAGTGGAAAAGAAGGCTGTCAATGTGAAGAAGAAAGGGGAACAAGAACAAATATAGCAAGAGAGTGGGCCAATAAGCAAAGGTAATAAGGGGACTGAGGTAGTACCCATTGCAAATGAAGTGGCAACTACATCCAGAAAGTAGAAGACTGTAGTAAGAGGGAAAGCAGGGGAAAGAAAGCAACATGAAGGTATAAGAACTGGGAATTCTTTTGCAACATTAGGGGACCATCAACAGGAGAAAATAGAAGAGGAAAATGGGAAGGTGATGGAGAACAAGACAAAAAAGGGGAAAGGGAGTGAGATGGCCCTTGGAAATGGGCAGGATTGGGGCAACCCCTCATCCAATGGATAGAATAGGTTTCTGAAACACCAAGGGATTGAATAAGCTACATAAACAGAATGAAATGAATTTGTTTATGAACAATCAAAAAGTTAGTCTATTTGGTCTTCTGAAAACTAAGATTAAGAGAGTTAAAGCACAACAAGCTGCTCTTAATCTATGTAGGGGGTGGTCTTTTACTATAAACTTAGTAAAACATCCAGCAGGAAGGATTTGGATTGTATGGAAACCAGGAGTATATGATGTCAATATAACAAATATAACTGAACAACTTATTCACTATATGGTCGATCATAGAGGGACAGGGAACAAATTCAATGTTACAGTAGTGTATGGGTTTAACAACCAAAGTATGAGAAGGCAACTGTGGGAGGATATTAAAAGTATACACCTACAGAACAGAGGGCCTTGGGCAATAATGGGGGACTTCAACTGCATTTTGAGCACTGAAGAAAGAATGGGAATCAGGGTTACTATAGCAGAAATCAAAGATTTTAAAAAATGCATGGAGGAATGCTCTATGCAAGATATGAGATCTTCAAGAGCCTTTTATACTTGGAGCAACCAACAACCAGGTGGAGCAGAGTAATGAGCAGAATAGGTAGAGTCCTCATCAATTTTGAATGGATGACAAAGTTGCCAGCATCAGAAGTCCATTACATGCAACCAGGGCTCTTTGATCGCTCCCCAAGCATAATAAACTGGGAGAGAGGGGGGCAGTAGATAAAAAGGAGTTTCAAATACTTCAATATATGGAGCATGGCATGTGATTTTAAAGAAAGAATAAAAGAGAACTGGAAAACAGATAGAAGGGGCACACAGATATACCAACTGGTGGGAAAACTACACAGAATCAAGGGAACTTTGAAGAAGATTAACAAGGAGAGATTCAGTAACATTGAAAAAAGAGCAGAGGAAGCAATAAATAGTCTGTAGCTATGTCAAAGTAAGGTATAGCAGGGCCCCCGGAATGAAGCTTTGATCAATGAGGAAGTAAGATTAAATGAGGTATGTAGTAGGTGGGAAAAGGCAAGGAACATGTTCTTACAATAAAAGGCTAAGACACAATGGCTCAATCAGGGTGACCAGAATACTAAATACTTCCATGGCCTACTGAAAGCTAGGAGGAACTGCAACAAAATTTTCCACATCAAAAACATGAAAGGGGATGACATTGATGATCCAGCAAAGATTCCAGATGCATTCATAAAAATCTACACAGAAATGATGGGAAAGAGAATGGTGGAAAGAGATCATGTAAATAGCTAGATCATAAGACAAGGACCAATAGTGCAAAGGAGCAAAGGAATGAACTAGAAGCAGACTTCATAGACACAGAGGTGAATGAGGCTCTATGGGCAATTGCTGGGGATAAAGCACCAGGTCCGGATGGATTTGGAAGCCAATTCTATAAGGACTGCTGAGATGTTGTGGGTACAGATGTAAAGAAGGGAGTACTGGAGTTCTTTAGAGAAGGCAAGATGCTCAAAATTGTCAATAACACTGTGATAACCCTTATCCCCAAGGGCTTTCATGCTGAGGCAGTTGGTGATTATAGACCTATTGCCTGCTACAACACAATTTATAAAGTGATTTCGAAGATGCTTTGTAATAGGCTCAAAAAGGTATTACCAGGGGTAATATCTCCTAATCAAAGTGCTTTTGTGGAAGGCAGGAACATAGTGCATAATATTCTGATTTGCCAAGATGAGGCTGTACAAGAGGAAGAATACAACTAAAAGTTGTCTAATCAAAGAAGACCTAAGGAAGACATATGATACTGTGGAGTGGGGGTTTGTGGAAGAAATATTGCATTCTCTTAACTTTCCTCAAAAGTTCATAAAATGGGTGATGGCTTGCATCACATCTACCCAGTATACAATAGCAGTGAATGATGGAGTATATGGGAACATTATGGGCAAACGAGGACTAAGGCAAGGGGACCCAATATCACCTCTACTTTTTGTCATCTGCATGGAATATCTCTCAAGAATAATGAAATGGAATTCTGAACAAAAAAGGTTCCAATTTCATACTAAATGTAGAGGGCTCAAACTAAACCACTTATAATTTGCAGATGATGTATTATTCTTCTGCAAAGGGGGATGACAATCAGTGGAAATGATCCTAAGAGGGCTGGAAACATTCTCAAGAGCATCAGGCTTACATACCAATGCAGCTAAGTCAAACATTTACAGTGCAAACATGGAGGAACAATGCATCCAGGACATATGTGAGCTCACAGGATACCAAAGAGGAGCTTTACCATTTAGGTACTTGGGAGTACCAATATCTGCTAAGAAGCTCTCAACAACAGATTGTGAAATGCTAGTAGAGAAGATGGCTACCAAGTTCGAACTTGGAGTTCAAGGAATATTTCATATACTGGAAGGGTGATGTTAGTGAACTCAGTATTGATGCACATATACTCATATTGGGCCTCAATCTTTATAATCCCCAAAAAGGTCTTAAAAAGTATAATAGGTATTTGCAGAAGCTTCCTATGGGATGGAAAAGGAAACTCAACCAAAATGACGCTGGTAGCATGTGACACAGTGTATAAGCCTAAACAATAAGGTGGATTGGGGATAAAGGATTGTACAACATGGAATGAAGCAGCAATGGTGAAATATGTTTGGAATATAGCAAACAAAGAGGATAACCCTGGGGTGAAATGGGTTAATCATGTATATATAAAAGATCAGGATTGATGGCAGTATGAACGACCAATTGACAGTTGCTGGTATTGGAAGAAAATCTGTGCAAGCAGAGATAAATTTGCAGCTGATTTTGTGAATAATGGATGGCTAAAACAGGGAGGAAAGTACACTGTAAAGAGTGGATACCATTGGTAGAAAGGAGAGGAAGAGGAAAAATCATGGTATCAAGGGGTATGGGGTCGGATGAATGTACCAAAACATAGCTTTACTAGCTGGCTTGCCATGCATAGGAAGCTATTGACTAAGGATCGATTGCTAAAGTTGAAGATAAGTCAAGATAGTGATTGTATGATATGTGGAAGCCAAAGGGAAACAGTGGAGCACCTATTATTTGAGTGCAAACTTTCAGAGGAGTGCCTAAAAAGACTGTTGATATGGATGCAGAAAGGAATAATAAAATATGACCTAAAGGGTATATGGAGAAGAATACCTCGGGGAATACAGGGGAAGAAATGTAGAGAGTTTGCCACATCAGTGATTGCAGCACTAATATACAAGATATGGTGGGCTAGAAATGAAGTGTTATGGAATCAATGGGTACCTACACCAAGAAGTATATGTGCACAAATACAGCAAGAATGTAAGGCTAGAATAGTACCTATGTTAAACAAAAAATGTAGTAGAAAGGAGAGAGATTGGATAGATCAATTGTATAGGAAATGTTGAAAATACAGGGAAGGGAAGTATAGGAAAGATATAGAAAGATAGAGGAGGATACGGGAGAATGAGGGGAATATTGTAAAGAGTTGTTTATTTGTGAATAAAATCTTTCTGTTTCACAAAAAAAAACCCACTAAACCTGAAATATCTCAACAATGGCAGCGGATATGGGCATGGATGGAGACTTTTGATGCGTTTCTATAGTCCCATATAAATCTTGCTATATATATATATATATATATATATATATATATCAATTAATATTAATATATTTCTATGAAAGATGGATATGGAGTAGTAAAAAGTTACTTGAGCCCATAAAAAGAAGTGGCTTCTGTGCTAAGCTGATATGCCACTCAATGATTCAAACAATGATCAGATGGCAAGTCATGCAGTTGAAGAAATACATGTAATAGCAGAAGTAGTGAACCAACTCTATCACTATTGTGCTGGACTTGGTCTATGTTGAATGAGCATCATCAGATATAATAATTTGCAACATTTCAGATCAATAATCTGATTTTGCATTAATATATCGAATGAATTTGGTCTATATTGAGATATGCATTGCAATTCCTCAAATTCTCACATGACAGAAGTTTGGATTCGAGAATTACCACTTTCTCTCTTCTCTCTCCATTGCTCATAGGTAAAAAATTAGAGATGAAATTCCCATATATAGATGAAAAAAACAATAGTGTTGATGATTTTTTATGCCTTTTATCCAAACAAGTTAATTTCTATAAGGTATTAGCATGAAGAGTTGTAGAGGAATTAGGACAAATCTAATTAGGAAATTTTAATGGTGTGCAATATAATTTGAGCTTTTTTTTCATTTGTGTTGTCCAATGTGTATTTAGCTTTTGTCATACTACTACTATTATATTTTTTTTGGATGTCAATAAAGAGCATAAATGTAACCATAAATTTGTTACTATTGACAAAGAATGCATAAAACTATCAATTTGATGATTTTACTTTTGCAACATTATAGAGTAGACAAATCGAGTGGTTATATGCAAGAAGATAAAATCGGTTTTTATTTTTTAAACTTATTCTTTTATTTCCTATCCCTGTGAAATTTAATTTACACTTATGATTAGCGATACTATATTCTCTGGTTTTGATAAGGTAGTAGATTTTGAAATAAAAAATGAATTGAAATTGCTAAAAGTGTAGTTGTTCATGGTCTCATGTACAAAGGTTAACAGCGGAATTTTTTTTAATTGATAGGATAACGATTGAAAAATTTATCAGAGGTCGTATTAAGGATATGTAAAAAAAAGGCATCCCGACGCACTAAGCTTCCGCTATGCGCAAGGTTCGGGGAAAGGCAGAACCACAAAGGTCTATTGTATGTAGTGTTAGCCTGCATTTCTACAAGAGGTTGTTTCCACGGCTTGAACGCTTGTCACATGGCAGCAACTTTACCAGTATTAAGGATATGTATTAATGCTAATATTTGTTTAATTTAATTTCAAATTTATAGCTCAATCGAATTTTTAGAATATTTATACATAAATTTATTACTATAAATATACATTATGCGAATATTGATATGGGATACACGTGCATAGCCTTCTGTTAATGTTTTTTTAAATGCTCCAAATTTTATGTACATATTTATAAGATAAATAGCGTTTTTTGCCTCAGCGCAGACAAAGTTAGATCATCTAGTCGTCCAATAGAACTATACATGGCAGTCCAAAACATCCATACTTTGCATCAACATAGCATTATAAAAAATAAATAATAAATAAAAAACTAATTTTTCAAAAATTAAAACATATTTTTAAAACGTCTAGTCTGGAATACGACAACTATTTCAAATTACACAAAAAAGGAATGAGTATAATGTAATTGATTGCACATTTGTACTTGTAACGACCCGACCGGTCGTTTTGAGCTTTTGCACTTTGCTCGCCAGTTCTCGGGTATAACTTGCCCCGTGTGATGTATTATGACTTATGTAAATCATTGGTTTTTGTTTTCAGGGTAATCAGAATGAATGTGGAAGAACAGTTATCAGTTTGAAG
This sequence comes from Nicotiana tabacum, assembly GCF_000715075.1. Taxonomy (NCBI): domain Eukaryota; kingdom Viridiplantae; phylum Streptophyta; class Magnoliopsida; order Solanales; family Solanaceae; genus Nicotiana; species Nicotiana tabacum. The sequence goes on along the minus strand of NC_134087.1, from coordinate 208,220,014 downwards.
CTTGAAATTTGAAAGGTTTGACCAATAGTTGACTTGTTTGTATATGATCTCGGATCGGATTTTTTATGATTTGGTTAGCTCCGTTGAGTGATTTGGGACTTAGGAGTGTGATCGGAATGCATTTTAGAAGTCCGTGGAAGGTTTAGGCTTGAATTGGCGAAATTGAGATTTCGGCATTTTCCGGTTGATAGGTGAGAATTTGATATAGAGGTCGGAATGGAATTCCAAAAGTTGCAGTAGTTCCGTTTTGTCATTTGGGAAATGTGTGAAAAATTTCAGGTCATTCAGACGTGGTTTGGTTGGGTGTTTTATCAAAAGAGGAAATTGGAAGATTTTGAAAAGTTTGGCTTGAATCCGATGTGCTTTCGGTGATTTGATGTTGTTTGAGGTGTTTTGATGATTGGAACAAGTTTGAATAAGGTATTAGGATATGTTTGTGCTTTTGGTTGAGGTCCAGGGGGCCTCGGGGTGATTTCGGATGGTTAACGGAGAAGTTGGATTTTTGTTGCAGCTATTGAAATTGATGCTTCTGATATTTTCGCACCTGCGGATATGGGACCGCAGGTGCGGCGCCGCATGTGCGGTTGACTAGTTGCAGAAGCGAAAAGGAGCCTGTTGGGCAGAGACTGCAGAAGTGGTTAGAGTGGTCGCATCTGCGATGTCGCAGATGCGAGGATGTGGTCGCAGGTGCGATTGTTGGCCAGTTAAGTGATTTCCGCAGAAGCGGAGGAAGGACTGCATCTGTGGTGCCACAGAAGCGGGTATGGCACCGCAGATGCGAAAAGGTCTGGACAGAAGGTATAAATTGTCTCCTTCACAAATTTAGCTTATTTTACCATTTTTGACTTTGGCTTGGGAGCTTTTTGGACGATTTGAGAGTGGGATTTAAAGAGAACGTCATTGAGGTGAGGAATTTGGACCTAAAACTCATTCCTATGCTATTATTTCATGGATTAGAGCTAGAAATTATGGAAATTAAGGGTGAAAATTGAGAAACTAGGGCTTGAAATTGGAGACCAAACATTTGGGATTTGAAGCGTCATTTGTGGATGGATTTTGATGTTTTTGATATGTATGAACTTGTGATGAGATAAGGAACCCATTGATGTGAAAATTTTCGAATTCCGAGACGTGGGACCGGGGGTCGGGTTTTGGCAATTTCGGGATTTGTGTCACATTTTGATTGTTTTCGCTTGGGCTTCATTTCCTTAGCATATTTTGACGTCCACATTCTGATTTTGGAGAGATTCGACGCGAGTGGAGGGTGATTCGAGGGGCAAAGGCTTCGCGAGCTAGAGATTTGATCGGTTCGAGGTGAGTAATAATTGTAAATGATGTTCTGAGGGTTGAAACCCTGGATTGCACATCGTAGTGCTATATTGAGGTGAGGCACACGCTTGATGACGAGCATGGGGTCGCACACTATTGGGGATTATGACTTGGTCCGTCCCGATTGATAATTTTACCGCGTATTTGACTGAAATCTATTTGCTATCATCATTATTTGGGTTGAATGCCATATTTGGGGCTTCATGCCAATTATTTGAACCCTTCGGGGATTTTTGTGGATATTTCCTTACTGTTTTGACTTTTTACTCGAACTCAGCCATGTTATTTTCCATTGTTTTCAAAACTCAGCCATGTTTACTTTGTTTTAACACTTGAAATGATATTTCAAATAATATTTTGGGCTGAGCATCATATTTTACTGTTGCCCGAGTGGCTTATGTGATTTTTGACTGAGTAAGACCGAGGGCCTGTGTTGTGAGGATACTTATGGGTTGGGTTTCACGCCGCAATGGTGATACACTCATTTTGATTATGAGGCCGAGGGCCTAAGATATGTACGCCACGAGGTGGCTTGTTGATATGAGGCCGAGAGCCACGAGATGATACCACGAGATGGCTTGATATTGCACTTGGGCCGTAAGGGGCCCCTCTAGGAGTCTGTACACCCCCAGTGAGCGCGGGTACCCATTGTGATGTGAGATATAGCCCGAAGGGCTGGTATTGTTGACTTTGTGCCCGAGGGGCAATCCTTTATGTGCTTATCTATCTGTATTTGCCTATCATTTACCTGTTTAATTGTGTGTTTGTGCCCGAGGGGCGAATTTTCTGTGCTTATCTGCACTAATTGCTTTGCATTCATTTGCATAACCGTTGAAAAGTCATTTTAAAGAAGTTTAAACTATGCTAAGATGTTTTAAGAGATTTCACTACTTCATTGCTTTCTTACTGGTTTTGTACTACTTCTATACAGAATGTTGATGCACTTTTCGTGATTTCTTATCCCTCAGTCTTTAGTTATGATTATTACTCACTGAGTCAGAGTACTCACTTTACTCCCTGCACCTTATGTGCAGATTCAGGTATTTTTGAATCCGGTAACGGGTATTGGTTGATCAGAGGTAGAGTCATCAGAGTTTAGCAAGGTAACTGTCGGCGTTCGCAGCACTGATTTTCTCCCTCTTTAGTTCATTGTCTGTATTCAGTACATTTTAGACTTTTCAGTTGTAGTTAAACCCTAGTAGATGCTTGTGACTTGTGACACCCCGATGTCGGGCTGTATTCTTTTTTGCACTTGATTTACTCCGCTAAATCTATACTTGTTGGGGATTTATCCTTATAAATTACTTAAATTGACTTATTTAACTGTTAAAAACTAAATTGGAAATTGTGTCGACTGGCCTTGGCTTCACGAGGGGCGCCATCATGACCGGGTCCGGTTTGGGGTCGTGACAAGTTGGTATCAGAGCCTAGGTTACATAGGTCTCACGAGTCATAAGCAGGTTTAATAGAGTCTCGCGGATCAGTACAGAGACGTCTGTATTTATCCTCGAGAGGCTGCAGAACCTTTAAGAAAAAATTACATTCTTGAAATCTTATCGTGCGTCCTTGATTCAACTTGAAATGTAACTCTTTGAATTCCTTCCACGCGTTCGTATGCGTGCATGAGCGCTCAGTATTAGATGTGTATCGAGGGCTTGTGATTCCTTGATCGAGGGGCGAGATGTGATCTCTGTGAGTTGATGTTGGGCCAGACTGGAGGACTTGAGGGCGAATTTTTTCCTATAGCTTAAGCACTGAGGTGCTGATTGTGTGAGCAAGTGTTTTTGAACTTATATGTTCGGTAGTGTCCCTATTAGTAGAAGTGACTGCTAGATGACTATGTGATGAGTATGTTAGTACTGCGAGGTGTATCTATATGATTTGGAAGCGACGAGAAGGGTCTGCTGGAGGATAGAAGAACTATTAGGTGCTTGAATTCCATCTTGATTCGAGGTATAGCCCCGAGTTATGGGCGTGTGAAGAATCTTTTCATGTTTCCTAGTTGGGAGTGAAGTAAATCTCATGTTGTGGTATGAGTTCAGACTCAGGGAGACTAAGTGACTGCGTAATGTTTATGACGGTGGAAGGTATACAGAAATGTTAGTTGGAGGAAAAGCAGGTGGGTTATCTCCTGCGAAGTGTTCTGAGGTTGTGTGACCCTTATGTGTCTTCTAGAAGATCTCATTTACAAGTGAAATATAAGTATTGAAATTTGAATTTGGGTCGCTTAAGAGAGTGGGCTTGACTGTTGTGAGGATGAATGGGAGATTTGCAGAAGATTCAAAGTACCAGATCCTCTATGTTACACGAGCTTATGAAAGATCCAGTTTAATCTCACTATGGTATTATGGCAGCAATAGAGTATATGCATAATAAGTTATTGAGTGTGTTTTGATCTATGGCTTCGAGCTAAGTGGGGGAGTCTACTATTGATTAGTTGGTTGCACGATTATGTGCTATATTGGTCCCAGTTCGAGGCGTTCCGGTGAATCAGTTATGGCCTACGGAGATTGAGACCGAGGATGGCTCGAGTAAAGGAAAATTCTTAACAAAGGATATAGTATGATTCATAGGTATGTGAGAATCACGGAATGTCTTGAGTTGTTGTTGGTAAAGGATGTTCGGTGCTTAGAACAGGAAATTGCTTGGTTGTACTGGAATGAGGTTACATTCTGCAGTGTTAGAGTGCTAATGAGGCACGAGTTGTTCGGTTTGTTTGATCAGGCTAATTGCGGTTTGAGTAAAGTGGATGACTCTCGAGAATGGTTCTAATGGGTTCAAGATTTTCTAGTACTAATTGGAGATTTTCAAGTGTATAATTTGGCTAGAAACTAAGGTTTGCATTAAAGGGTGCCAAGACTTGTGTCATTTCTATATCAATTATGGGATTCTATATATTAGTATTAGGAAGTTAATGGTTCCAGATTCGCAGGAAGTCCCTTCGGGGTAGGTATTTTGAACGTGGTGCTTTTGGAAACATTTAAGAGAGTACTCAGCAGCTTATGAGCCTTAGACAGTGTGGTTTTATGCTTGGGTCTCGTGTGATAAGTCTGGGTTGAGGAATTGTGGTGCTATATCAAGATGGCATATCAAGTTGAAGGTAAATCAGAAGGAAACTCAAATAGATGGGGTAGCTTGGTAGTGGGTCGGATCGGTATGGTAAGGATATGATTAGCTCTTTGGATGCTTATGAGGTAATGAGTTATACAGGCGTTTTGCGGCAATGCTCTTGGGTTTTAGTGGCCTGCGTAGCGTGGTTGAGTTAGAAGGATTCAGTCCTGACGGTTTAGTCTTATGCGAGTGGGATTTAGAGAGTTTTTGATGGTTTCTACCATGGCTAGAAATGCATATTTTCTACGAGTGTGAGAAACATCAGATGTTTAGTGATTTTCTTCTAAATGGGATCAATGAAAGTTCTTGGCTAGATGGGTTACAGTTCAGTTCTGAAAAGAAGGTCATAAAAACTCTTAGGCAGCGGGCAGTTTCAGACAATTAGAGAAATGAGCTTCAGATAATTAGAGAAAGGGTCTTCGGATGATTAAGGAAATGGTATTTCTAATTTGGGGTGATTTGACGAGGGTATATGTTTCAGAAAAGGCAATGTGATTAAGTTGATGGTGCTTTGGTAGTATTGCAGCACTTTCTTGTTAGATCGACTACTGATATTCGAGTTTGCTTGGTGGCACAATGGAATTTTAGAGTATCTCTCATGGAATGATTAGGTATTTGAGGTGTAGTATGCATTCAGACGGCGGAATTGGGATCAGGTATGTTGATTCGTGTGCTATATGGAGTTGGAGATTGGGAGTTCTCCTATTCAGGCTATGTTGTGGTTGTGGGTCACGTGTATCAGCACTATTTAGAGACTATCGGTGTTTCGAGACCTGAGGGGATCTTTTGTTGCTTGGTAGGTTAGATTTTGGATGTGATATTGGGTGCAAACTGGTTGTCTCCGTGTTGTGTTATTCTGGACTATTATGCTAAGGCGGCACTGTTGGTTATGCCGGAAATGCCACGGATTGAGTGGTGAGGTTCAACAGATTATGTCCTAGTAGGGTGGTTTTATATTTCGAATACCCAGCGGACGACTGGGAAGGATTGTCTTCTTAATTGGACTTTCGTGATAGATGTCAATGTAGAGGCTTCTACCATTGATTCAGTTCCGGTGGTGAGGGACTTTTCGGATGTGATTCTGGTGGTCGGGCATGTCGCCAGGCAAAGTTGTTGATTTCGGTATTGATTTGATGTCGGGCACCGTATCATATGACACCGGAAAAGTTATAGTAGTGGAAGGAGCAACTTTAGGTTTCCTTGATAAGGAGTTCATTAGCAGGCCAATGTGGATGCGTGTTCTAACTTGAGTCGGCTTGGTTGGCTCCAAATTGTATTGATTGAGGGATGTGTTGATTCGACTGTTATTGAGCTTATTAGTAATCTGGGGAGATCTATGAGTTACCTTTCCGTGTTGCGAGGCATTAGGACTTGTTGGTTATCGGCACATGTGGTGCGGTGTTATTGGGGCCTCGTAGTAGAATTCGAGCGGGAGGAGTATTGGATATTGCTTAGTAGGTGGCGCATCAGTTATGTCCTTTCGGGTTGTATGGTGTTATGTATTTGCTTTACCATAGTTATGATGATTTACTTTGGTTCTAGACAGCAATTGCGCGTGGTCGTTAATTTCGAGCAGAGTGACTTGAGGTGTTTCATGTGGAGCAGTGTTTGGATAGGATCGCGCTTTGCAGTGAAGTTATATGGAGGTATGACCTTGAGGGTTAGATTCGTGTGTTCTATTTCTATGATGTGAGATGGGTTCTCAGCCTTGTGTTGTGGTGGTACTGGTGAGCTTGAGGTACAACTCTTTCATTTGAGTTATTTTCATGATTTGAGCATGTTCGGATTGTTGCTTATTGGTGCGCTAATTGCACAAGTTGTGGTTTTAGTTTGTATTGATGTGTCATGTCATCAGAGTAGTTGTGTTGGATTAGATGGGATCGTTGGGGTCTTTAATGAATACAAACAGATTTGATTTCAGCATGTTGGAGGGATAATATCGAGTTTTGGCTCAAAAATTTGCTATGGTCATTGCCAAAGGAGAAGTGGCTTCATGAATGGTTGATCTGAGGAATGGTTATGGCTTACTGTGTGTTTTATTTATCATTGGCAGTATATGAAAATGTTGGAATAAGACTTTAGTTGATAAGAGGTTTCCTACCGGTATTCGGTTGTTGGGTGAAGCTGCTGTGATTTGAAGTTATCGCTACAACTGTTTGAGTTATGTAGTATATCATGTAATTGCACCTGAGGTTGCAAGTATGAGTTATTACAGCTGGTTCGGGCTTATTCTGAATATAGGTGTGAGATTCTGATCTTGTGGATGATTTCAGAAGTGGGAATGTGGTCTAAGGTTTATGGGCTAGGTTGGATTGTGAAATTTCAGTTACATTGTGTTATCTGGCCTATATGAGATAGGGTGACGTGGGATCACCCCCGGGTATATGCATGGTAAGGTTATTCAGCGATTGGTGGGCTTTTGGAACAACTCTGGGCATGTTCGAGGACGAACGTATGTTTACATGAGGGAGGATGTAATGACCCGACCGGTTGTTTTGAGCTTTTGCACTTTGCTCGCTAGTTCTCGGGCATGACTTGCCCCGTGTGATGTATTATGACCTATGTAAATCGTTGGTTTTGGTTTTCAAGGTAATCAGAATGAATGTGGAAGAACAGTTCTCAATTGGAAGCTTAAAATTTGAAAGGTTTGACCAAGAGTTGACTTGTTTGTATATGATCTCGGATCGGAATTTTTATGATTTTGTTAGCTCTGTTGAATTATTTGGGACTTAGGAGCGTGATCGGAATGCATTTTGGAAGTCCGTGGAAAGTTTAGGCTTGAATTGGCGAAACTGAGATTTCGGCATTTTCTGGTTGATAGGTGAGATTTTGATATAGAGGTCGGAATGGAATTTCGGAAGATGCAGTAGTTCCGTTGTGTCATTTGGAACGTGTGTGCAAAATTTCAGGTCATTCGGATGTGGTTTGGTTGGGTTTTTGATCAAAAGCCAGAATTCAGAAGATTTTAGAAAGTTTGGCTTGAATCCGATGTGTTTTGGGTGATTTGATGTTGTTTGAGGTGTTTTGATGATTGGAACAAGTTTGAATAAGGTATTAGGATATGTTTGTGCTTTTGGTTGAGGTCCCGGGGGCCTCGAGATGATTTCGGATGGTTAACGGTGAAGTTGGATTTTTGTTGCAGCTGCTGAAATTGCTGCTTCTGGGTTTTTCGCACCTGCGTATAGGGGACCGCAGGTGCGGCACCGCATGTGCGGTTGACTAGTCGTAGAAGCGAAAAGGAGCCTGCTGGGCAGATACCGCAGAAGCGGTTAGAGTGGCCGCGTCTGCGATGTCGCAGATGCGGGGATGTGGTCGCAGATGCGATTGTTGGCCAGTTGAGTGATTTCCGTAGAAGCGAAGGAAGGGCCGCATATGCGGTACCGCAGAAGCGGGCATGGCACCGCAAATGCGAAAAGGTCTAGACAGAAGGTATAAATTGTATCTTTCGCGAATTTAGCTTATTTCACCATTTTTGACTTCGGCTTGGGAGTTTTTTGGACGATTTGAGAGTGGGATTTCAAAAGAACGTCATTGAGATAAGGAATTTGGACCTAAAACTCGTTCCTATGCTATTATTTCATGGATTAGAGCTAGAAATTATGGAAATTAAGGGTGAAAACTGAGATACTAGGGCTTGAAATTGGAGACCAAAAATTTGGGATTTGATGGGTCATTTGTGGATGGATTGTGATGTTTTTGATATGTATGAACTCGTGATGAGATATGGAACCCGAGGATGTGAAAATTTTCGAATTCCGAGATGTGGGCCTGGGGGTCGGATTTTGGTAATTTCGGGATTTGTGTCACATTTTGATTGTTTTCGCTTGGGCTTCGTTCCCTTAGCATATTTTCACGTCCTCGTTCTGATTTTGGATAGATTCGACGCGAGTGGAGGCCGATTCGAGGGGCAAAGGCGTCGCGAGCTAGTGATTTGACCGGTTCGAGGTGAGTAATGATTGTAAATGATGTTCTAAGGGTTCGAAACCCTGGATTGCACATCGTAATGCTATATTGAGGTGAGGCACACGCTTGATGACGCGCGTGGGGTTGTGCACTATTGAGGATTGTGACTTGGTCCGTCCCGATTGATGATTTTACCATGTATTTGACTGAAATCTATTTGCTATCATCATTATTTGGGCTGAATGCCATATTTGGGGCTTCGTGCCAATTATTTGAACCCCTCGGGGATTTTTGTGGATATTTTTTCACTGTTTTGACTTTATACTCAAACTTAGCCATGTTATTTTCCACTGTTTTCAAAACTCAGTCATGTTTACATTGCTTTAACAATTGAAATGATATTTCAAATAATATTTTGGGCTGAACATCATGTTTTATTGTTGCCCGAGTGGCTTATGTAATTTTTGACTGAGTAAGGCCGATGACCTATGTTGTGAGGATACTTATGGGTTGGGCTGCACGCCGCGGCGGTGATACACTGATTTTGATTATGAGGCCGAGGGCCTGAGATATGTACGCCACGAGGTGGCTTGTTGATATGAGGTCGAGAGCCTAGAGATGATGCCATGAGATGTCTTGATATTGCGCTTGGGCCGTAAAGGGCTCTTCCGGGAGTCTGTACACCCCCAGTGAGTGCGGGTACCCATTGTGATGTGAGATATAGCCTGAGGGGTTGGTATTGTTCTATGTGATTGCCCAAGGGGTTGGTATTGTTCTGAGATATTGCCCGAAGGGCGGATTTGTTGACATTGTGCCCGATGGGCAAACCTTATGTATTTATCTTTCTTATTTGCCTGCCATTTACCTGTTTAATTGTGTATTTGTGCCCGAGGGGAGGATTTTCTGTGCTTATCTGCACTAATTGCTTTGCATTCATTTGCATAACTGTTGAAAAGTCATTTTTAAGAATTTTAAACTGAGCTAAGATGCTTTAAGAGATTTCACAGCTTCATTGCTTTTTTACTGGTTTTGTACTACTTCTATACAACATGTTGATGCACTTGTCATGATTTCTTATCACTCAATCTTTAGTTATGATTATTACTCACTGACTCGAGCACTCACTTTACTCCCTGCACATTGTGTACAGATTCAGGTATTTTTGAACCCGGTAGCGAGTATTGGTTGATGAGAGGCAGAGTCATCGGAGTTTAGCAAGGTAGCTACCGGTGTTCGCATCACTGCTTTTCTCCCTCTTTATTTCGTTGTCTGTATTCAGTACATTTCAGACTTTTTAGTTCTAGTTAGACTCTAGTAGATGCTCGCGACTTGGGACACCCCGATGTCGGGCTATATTCTTTTCCGCACTTGTTTTACTCCGCTAAATCTGTACTTGTTGGGGATTTATCCTTATAATTTACTTAAATTGACTTATTTAACTATTAAAAACTAAATTGGAAATTGTATCGGCCGGCCTTGTCTTCACAAGAGGCGCCATCACTACCGGATCCGATTTGGGATCGTGATAGTACTAAATAGTTGTAAAAAGTCGATATTCTGTATAACAGTAGTCTAATCAAACTGAAAATACATTAACTAAGAGAAAGTGTGATTATATCTACAAAATCTTGGGGAATTGAATTCAAATACCAGCAACCTTTGAGAAATAGTTGACTCTTTCAATTACTCACTCTCTTAATTATTTTCTCCCCAACAAAGACCAGCTCCGCCCACCAAATTTTAGCATTTTTATTGGAAGAAATTAAAAAATATCTATATTTATGAGTGGTCATTCAAAAATAGTCATAGTTTTAAAAGTAATTGAAATTTAGTCATTTTTCATGTAAAGATAAATATGAAAGCACCGTTCAAAATTCGAAAAATACTCCAGCATAATATACTGGAGTTCCAGCATAAGTATACTGCAACTCCAGCATATTATAATGGAGTTCCAACATAAATATACTGGAACTCCAACATAATTTACTGGAGTTCCAGTATAATAAATCAGTCCAGTATAATATGCTGTAAGTTCATACACAGGTGCTCCAATCTCCAGTATATTATGTTGGAACTTTCCGCGTGTTGGAGTTCCAGCATAATATGCTGGAAGTTCATACACAGGTGCACCGATCTCCACTATATTATGCTGAACCGGTCCTTGTTACAGCAAAATAATAGATATTTTTAATGACTTTACAAACGCTGACTATTTTTGAATGACCAATCCAAAAACTAGCCAGCCCCTGCTAATTTTACATTTTTATTATGACGGTGGTGTCTGGATCAACAAGTACCCACAATTTTATTGGATCCTCCAAACACTCTTGTATTTTATTCTTTGATCTCTTATATGTAAAAATAAATATCTCTTGAAAGATTTGACATAAAACTAAAATAATGTAATAGACTACAAAATCAATTGACTCACGCTATTAACACATGATCCTCTTAGCTTCATCAAATATTCACCAGACAACTACATTCAGTGGCAGAGCTATGTACGGGAACGGGTTCAAGTGGGTTGGAAAATTATGTTGCATCTTTAGAGAAAAATATTTTAAATATACATAAAACTTTATAAAATTCCCTTATATTAAGAAACTTTTAGTGTATTGTTTCTCTAATACCCTTACTCGAATTTCTGATTTCACCACTATCTGCAACCTAGGAATCATTCACCACAATCACTAGAAAACTCGCATCACCACCGCCCAACTCCAATAAAATTACTATGTCGTCAATAATAAATTTCATACGGCATTTGAAAAATATATCATAATAATCCAATTCTAATGTACAAACATTTAGAACAAAAAAAAACAAAACTCCATTGAAATGGGAATTACTAAATTGCCCATTACAGCAAGTTGTATGATATACAATATGTACAACTGATTGGAGGATTAAAAAAAATTACAAGACCGACACGGGATAAAAGACAATATACAATTACATTTAAACAACATCCAAACTCATCCTTCCTATGCCAAAAATTAGAAAAGAAAAAGAATGATCAAGATATTTCTTTCAGAGAACTAGCTAATCTTCGAAACACCTTAAGGTCATGACCCGTTTTATCCTACAGACAAATGAAGGATAAAAAATGAAATGCTAAATTCTCACAATTAAGGAACAAGAGACAATTATAACAAGCATTAGCATGCAGGTTACAATGGCTGAACAAGAGAATTATCACAAGCATTTTATTCTTTTTTGATAACCTAGAAATCCTCAGGGGCTAAATGGCACACGGTTCATAATGGGGTCACCCCTCTACTCTTCTCTACTTAAATATCATGTTTCGCAGCAGGGTTTAGAACCCGTGACACGCACATAATCCACATCATGCATTGCGCTCTTACCATTAAACCAAAGCCTTGCGGGTGAGAATTATTACAAGCATTGGCATGTAAGTACAAGTTTGCTGAACATAGCTGCTCATTGAAGTATGACAACATGCTAAGAATCACATACATTTAATACTTAAGAGGATTGTTAACCTTAGAAGCTAATTTAATTTAGCACTGTATCATAATAGAATGCAAAATAGTAATATAAATATCCAAAGCATATCATATTAAGATTCCTATCTATAAGTCTTCTGAAGCTTGATCTTGAGTCTTGAATGGTTCTTCATACAGACTTTAGATTTGAACCTTGACACTTGTTAGCTGCAGGTGCTAGCTCGTTCTTCTACAGCTTCTGGGTCAGGACCGGACATGTAGTGCTTGTGACCTCGGCCATGTCTTGAGCAACTCACATCCTTCATCAACTTCTGAATTGCCTTCTGAATTGAATTCCCTTTTTTCCAGGTGGGCGCCTGATTGCTGAACCTGAACTGTCCTCCCTTGTTACTTGACACTATTTTCCCTTACACTTTGAACCATTTTCCTGTAAACTCGAACTGTCTTCCTTCGAAACTGTTTTCCCTAGAAACTTGAGTTGTTTTCCCTTGTCCTCCAGGTGGGCGCCTGACTGCTGAACTTGAAATTGAATGTATTCCTCTGTTATCCAGGCAGGCTCCTGACTCTGTCATACATGCGGGCTCCTGATTTCCGAAACTTGAATTGTATGTCTCTATTCTCCAGGCGGACTCCTGACCTCTGAAATTTGAAATGTATTCCTCTATTATCCAGGCGGGCTCCTGATTTCCGAAACTTGAATTGTATACCTCTGTTCTTCAGGCGGGTTCTTGACTTCAAAAAGACAAAGAAATCAATTGAGAACTAAAAATTTGAATTGTATCACCTCTGTTCTTCAGGCGGGCTCCTGATTGCTGAAACTTGAATTGTATGTCTCTATTCTCCAGGCGGACTCCTGACTTCCGAAACTTGAAATTGAATGTATCACCTCTGTTATTCAGGCGGGCTCCTGACTACTGAACTTGAACTGAATGTATTCCTCTGTTATCCAGGCGGGCTCCTGACTTCATAAAAATAAACGAACCAAGAAAACTTTCTGCCCTAGTTTGGAAACTGGGTACATGTTACTTGATATTAATAAAAATTTGATTAAAACTTGACTTGAAATACCTCTGTTATACAGGCGGGCTCCTGACTTCCGAAACTTGAATTGTATGCCTCTGTTCTTCAGGCGGGCTCCTGACTTCAAATAGACAAAATAATCTATTGAAAACTAAAATTTGAATTATATCACCTTTGTTCTTCAGGTGGGCTCCTGATTGCTGAATTTGAAATCGAATGTATTCCTCTATTATCCAGGCGGGTTCCTGACTTCACAAAAATAGAAAAAACAAAGAAAATTTTCTGCTCCAATTTGGAAACTGGGTGTTTGTTACCACATACTAATAAGAACTAAAACTTGAATTGTGATAAGACTGAAATGCAACTTTTAAAAATTTAAAGACTGCAATGTATCTTAAAATTTAAACTTTATCTTAGGTGAAAAATTCATCAGACTAAGATTCTCATCTTAGGTGAAAGATTCGACAGACTAAGATTTATCTTTATCTTAGGTGAAAAATTCATCAGACTAAGATTTTCATCTTAGGAGAAAGATTCAACAGACTAAGATTTTTGTCTTTATCTTAGGTGAAAAATTCATCAGACTAAGATTTTCATCTTAGGAGAAAGATTCAACAGACTAAGATTTTTATCCTTTATCTTAGGTGAAAAATTCATCAGACTAAGATTTTCATCTTAGGAGAAAGATTCAACAAACTAAGATTTTTATCCTTGCCTTAGGTGAAAAATTCATCAGACTAAGATTTTCATCTTAGGAGAAAGATTCAACAGACTAAGATTGTGACTCTAGGAGATAATTCATCAGACTAGGTCCATTTTTGCGTGATCCCAATTTTCTTAATTTTCCAAAGTCCAACTTCCTTTCTTTTCAAATTCCGCGTTCCTTTTTTGTTCTCAAATTATGCCTTCCTTTCTCTCCTTTTTTCGACTTCTGCCCTCCCCTTTTTTAAATTATACCTCCCTTCTTTTCCAACTTCTACCTTTATTTTCCCCAAATTATGCCTTCCTTTCGTTTTTCCAACTTTTGCATTTATCTTAGGTGAAAGATTCATCAGACTAAGATTTTTATCTTAGGTGAAAAATTCAACAGACTAAGATTTCTTTATCTTAGGTGAAAGATTCAACGGACTAAGATTTCTTTATCTTAGGTGAAAAATTCATCAGACTAAGATTTCTTTTAACCATTTTCCTTCAAAATTTGTTTTATCTACCCACTAACTTGAATTATCTTCTTTCAGAACTACTTCCCTAAAACTGGTGTTGTCCTCCTTAAAAAAAAACCACTTCCCTAAAAACTAGTGTTTCATTCCTCCAAAAATTACTTTTCTTAGAACTGGTGTTTCTTTTCTGAAAACTACCTCCCTCTCTCTCTTTTTTTTTAAAACACGTGTAATGACCTTCATGTTCTTCAGATGGGTACCCGAAAAAAAAATTTCAACATGACAGAAAATTTTCTGCCCCAGTTTGATAATCCTCCTGTAGCATATCTTTTTGCCATCAATATCATTTCCATGCCCCTGTTTCAAATCAAAGAAAATTTTGTCAGTTTAAAAGTGCAGTGGTTGGTTGTGGTACTCCCGCTGGGATGGCTTTCCTTTTCTCCTTTCCATGCTTTGCGTTGTCCGACCATCTTTGAAACTTGGCTGATAACTTCTGCCCTTCTTGACAACTATCTCTCAATTATTACTTCTAGTCTTCTTATCTGACCCCATATGTTTTCTGTGACAACTGATTCTTCTTGAAGGTCTTGCATGTTTACTGATTAACCACTTTCCCCGTCATCTGTGTCACTGAAATACCCTTTTTCCCCGTTCAATCCCAATACCCTCTATCTATTGCATTATTCCTGAACCGACATCTACCAAACTTTGTGTTTCATAAGGATCCCAAAGTATGTTGATTATTACCAGCTCAGTGCTCTTGTTATTTTCCTGACTTGTGACCCCATTTTGTGCAATTGGAAAGCTGGTGGAAAATTTTGAAGTCATTCCTCACTTGTTACGACCAAAAGACTCAAAAAGGGGAAATAAACAAAACAAAAGGAATAGAGTAAAGGACAATAGAAAGATATGATTCCTAACAAGAAAACTACACAGTAGAAACCTATCGGATGTGGATACCGACTCTAATGACCTTGACATGCACCTGCGACCTATTCTGCTAAGTAAATCTGATGTTCATCTCTTGTTCCTTTTTGCCGTGAAACTGGGCTTCATTGCTCCGCTTATCCAGTTTAATTCGCATTCCTTATTCGGCTTGTAGTGCCCCAGAAGGTTTTCACCATCAAACCTCTCTCATTTCGTTCTTTATCTCAACTTATTGTCGCCTCAAGGTGCCCGTGAAAGTTTTCACCAATAAGACTCTCTCATTTTTTATTTCTCTCAGCTTTCATCACCTTGCGATACCCATGAGGACTCTCATTTTCATTTTCCTTGTTTGGACCGGAGTGTTGCCCCTGACATGAATTACCTTACCTACTTGACTTGGCATTTCTCAAAGACTAATCAGAAGGTCTTTCTTTGGACCGTAATGTAGGCTTTTGGATGGGTTATAAAGAAAGGGTATAAAAGGCTCAAAACAATTTCAAAATGGGTAAAAATTACAACTTTCGGAATCCAACTTTTCACAACAACCACAATTTCTGCCTCAGTTTCTTGCTTGGGGACTTTTGGATTTTTATTTTGGTATGACTGAACCTCAGAGAGGCTGCCTACGTACCCTTTCGGGATCAAGTCAAACGTAGTTCACGACATAGAAATTACTCTTTTTGTGATTTTTCTTTCTCTTCTTTTCTTTTCTGTTCTTCTTTTCTTTCATTTTCCTTTCTTTTCTTTCTTTTCTTTTCTTTTCTTTATTTTCTTTTCTTTTTCTTTTCTTTTTCTCTTTACTTCCCCTTTTTTTCATTTGCTTATTTGCGACACTTGCGTTTCTTAATTGTGTCGTTGATTCCGAAAGAGGGGTACGAAAGAAAATAAACACGGCTCGAAAGGGGTGACAATGGAAAAAAGTGTTTGGATAGGAGAACAAAATGCCTTCGTCATTTCAAACTTCAAAATATGCCCAATACAAACAAGTACAATCAGAATAAAGAAACCATGCACGTCATCTCTTGACCGCATCGGAATTGACGACCATTTCCACACATTTTCTTTCTACATCTGTCTAATATAACGTGTCATTGGGCAACACTCTTACTCTTATTACCACGACCGGCCCTCTGTCAATTTGGCTGACTTGTTCTTTTTGACCCAGTTTCACATGGTTCGGGCGTCAAACAATTCTCAAACGTCCAAATATGTTCTTATTTCCTCAAGTACCCCCATAGTTTTCAAAAATGGTTTCATTGCTTCCCGACTAACATAGCTTTTAAAGATCCGACTGAGAATTATGCGTGCATGTCATGTCACTAGAACTAGCATTGGACAAAAGACCAAACAAAAGGATAGAAAAGAACTAAACAAAGAAAAATGATTGGAAGTAACAAAAGACCGGAATTTGCATTAGACAGCGATGAAATAACTCGAATAATAAAACAAGCAAACAAACTGGAGTACGACCCTAGAATGAACCTGAAACACCCATGGTCAACACTAAATGAACCACTACGACTAAACAAGCTAGACAAAAATGAAAGGATAAGAGGGTTTGATCACAAGACAATATCCGGATTACAACCCTGCAAATAATCCGGACAATAGAAATGACAGCAAAATGGACCACCAAAGCTCCTCCCCAGCTGACTTAGGAATGGAGCGTCTTTCCAGTTACCAAGCATGGCATTTTAGCCACTAAGCTTCGCATCCATAATGCCATGACCACTATCTGCGTCAGTAATTTCAACTTCGGTCAACAAGTTCCCAAGAGGATTCTCATACCCCATGTCACCGGGCATGTTCTGGGTGGCACTGTCTTGAATTAAATTTTCCTGGATCATCCTTTCTATTTCTCTCTTCAAATCCCGACAATTTTCCACATTGTGCCCCAGAGCATTGGAGTGGTATTCACACCTTTTAGATGAGTCAAAGCTTCTCGCACGTCGGTCCACCTGATTTGGAGGAATGGGTGCAATCATGTCATGTTGTTTTAACTTCTCAAATAAGCTTGCATAGGACTCTCCTATTGGTGTAAATCTATCTTTCAACTTTTTTTCCCTTCTATACCCCTGGCTTGGATGTGGGTTACAAGGTAATTGAAAATTTTGCGGAGGCTGGTGGAGATTTTGTGATACTCGTGCTCGCTTTCTTGGGTGATTTGGTGGCGAGTATGAGGGGTTCGGAGGTGGATATTAATGCTTAGGGGGGTCATGGAAAACCTGATGAGGCTGCACATACCTTCGCGATGTTCTCCTAGGACCTCTTCTCGACCCTGATATCACCATGATTTCTTCATCCCTCTCATTCGTGTTACCATATTCAATTTGGAAAGCTTGAGCTGTAGCTTTGAGAGCTGTTTGACTTATAATTCTGCCTATCTTAAGACCGTTCTCCACTATTTCTCCTATTTTGATTGCTTCCGGGAAGGATTTACCCACTGCGGACGTCATGTATTGAAAATAATCTGGCTCTTGAGCCTGTAGAAAGACAGTGATTAACTCGTGGTCATCCATTGGTGGCTTAGCTCTAGCTGCCTGCTCTCTCCATTTGATGGCAAATTCCCTGAAACTTTCAGTTGGTTTCTTTTTTAGGTTAGAAAGGGAAATGCGGTCTGGGGCGATGTCGATGTTGTATTGAAACTGTTTGACAAAGGCTCGTGCCATGTCATCCCAGACGTACCAGCAAGATGTGTCCTGATCCAAAAACCATTCAGATGCTACTCCCGTGAGGCTTTCCCCAAAATAAGCTATAAGCAATTCCTCATTTCTTCCCACACCTCTCAATTGGTTGCAATGCCTTTTCAGGTGGGCTATGGGGTCTCCATGTCCATTGTACTTTTCAAATTTGGGAACCTTGAAACCAGGCGGCAAGTGGACATCGGGGAACATGCATAGATCTCTGAAGGCAACGCTCTTTTGACCTGCCATTGCTTGCGTGTTTTTCAACGTTGTTCTAATCTTTTCACTCTTTGGGTTATTTCTTCATGTACTCTCTTTCGGGCAGGCTTCTCGATGTTTACAGGAAGCTCAAACGAGTACGAGTGGTACTCGGGATAGTGGTACTGTTCTTGCTGTGTAGCAAATTGTGACTCGTGACAAGGCTGTCCTTGGCCATTGGCCCAGGCTTGACGCATTTTGGTCATTTGTTGTTTCAGTGTTCTATTTTCCTCAACCACAGTAGACCCTTGTTGAACCCTCTGACCCTGAGTCTCTTGAGCACTCGTAACAGCTTCGATGTCAGTTATCATTTTCCTTGGATCTTGTGTTTCCAGCTTACCACAACCGACCACCTCAACTTTCTTCACAATTCAAAACGAAACATGTTAGAATGGATTGGGTCGATCCTCATTATTCACAACATCTTTTCCCATTTTTTTTTCAATTCTTCTTTTCCATTTTTCATTTTTCATTTTTTTGGTTGCGGTCGAATCTTATGGAGATTGCTTACGTATCATGACCCCGCATGAATCAGACCGTGCGTAGTTCTTGCAAATAAAAGGTAAACGACAATAAAACATTTTTTGGAATTTTCCATTTTCATAATAACAACAAAACTAACCAACTTAATGATGAAATACAGGCTCGAAAATCAAACGATCCATATACTCTAATCAAAAGAAATACAAACCCCAAAAATGACAGATTCCTTCCCCTATATGCCAACTCCGACCCAAAAATCCGAACGGTATTCACTTGACCACTGACTCTTTTCTTGTTTTCTCAAAATTTAAAATAAATGACCCGGTATTGCAAATACGGCCTTCCTGCGCCTCGGGGCGAAGATTTTAAGGCTGTGAGGGTCAAAAATCAAAATACGACCAAAGGTGGTTGTTTATGCAAAGTCATCCTTCCGGCGCCCCGTTTGGGAACATTTGGCTATTTTTGACAAAAACGGCATCACCTGGTTTATTTATGACAAAAATTAAATTTTTGATATTTTTTGGTTATTTTTGCAAAATGGAGGTTGGACCCGATGAGGGTTGCCTACGTATCTCACGCCCTGTGAGAATCAAACCATGCGTAGTTCGAGCAACTTAACCGAACTATTTTAAAACATGACTCTTTTTTCCATTTTTATTTTTGGCATTTCATAAGCAAATAAAACTATTTTTAGAAACAAGACTTTTTTTCTTTGCAACAAATAATAAAACAACCTATTTTCCAAACTAAAAATAAAAGACTCTTCTTTTCTTTCCTTTTTCAACAAATAATGAAACAACTTATGTTTCTCAAACTAAAACAACAACTTTTCTTATCTTTTTCTTTATCAACAAACAACTTTCAAAAATAAAAGACTCTTTATTTTCTTTTTCTTTGCTTTTTTTTAGTAAAACAAAATAAAACATTTTCCCTTTTTTCTCAAAATTTTGGCAGAGTTTCGCCAGTAATTGGTCATTGATTTTTTATTTCTAAAATAATCAATTAACTCCCTAACTGATATTTCTTTTGTTTCCTCTTTTCTTTTTCTTTTTTCAATTTTCCAACATTCCTGAGATTCAGAAACCGGTCGACATGCAGGTTCAAAACAAATATATGTACAGAGCAAGTAGGATGCATCAGGATGGTCTTTTCATTTCAGGTTGCTAGTCCTAGACGGACCCAACCCCTGTGTTGAGTCCCCTAAGTCAAATGCAATATGATGCAAATAACCGTTCCTACTAGGGATCTGACATGAAGTCATGTTATTCTATGTTCAAATCCTGAGTCGGTGTTCTAGACTGTGTACCCGAGCGGACAACTCAAGTCGAGGAGGGGGCAACTTACCAGGAACCAAAAGGCCATCCGGCTTCGTAACTTGTCCGGCCTCTTTCTTACTTCAAGGTATGACACTAACAGAATAAGGAGTCTCAACCAGTAAGCACATCCCCGGAGGTGAATAGAGAAAGGTGTTGGCACAGTTTATATACAGTTCAGATAATATCAAAGCAGTAACATTTAACACATTCAACATAAAACATGTAGGAAAATCAGATACAATTAAATACAACAATTTTTCTAAGATCGAATTCTGAACCCTGAACCAGAGATTCAGGGTTCGTTCCCCAGCAGAGTCGCCAGAGCTGTCACACCTCCTTTTTCACCTACACCCCCGGAAGTGCGTAAATGAGTTTTTCCATTTAAAGGACAATCGGAACGGGATTTAATTATTAATTATTCAGAGTCGCCACTTGAGAGATTAATGGTATCCCAAGTCACCGATTGAATCCCGAACCAAGGAAAAATATGACTATGTTAACAGTCCGCGAACCAGAAATCCGGGTAAGGAATTCTGTTAACCCGGAAGAATGTGTTAGGCATTCCCGGGTTCCGTGGTTCTAGCACGGTCGCTTAACTGTTGTATTTGATTTTATCTAATTTCAATACATGCTAGCTTATGTGTCTTCTATTCGTAAACCGCTTTTTATCATTATTTATTTTAAAAGAATTGCAACGTCGTGAAAACACGTTTCAAACCACGTCACAATCAATGCACCCATGGCCGTCAACACATTTCGACTTCGTCGAGATTTGAATTTGGGTCGCATCAATGCGCACCCGAGTTTAAGGAAGTAATTTAATTAAATCACGCCTAAAGGTTCTCACGTAATATTATTCTGGGGAAGACCGCAGAGTTCGCTAAATGGACATCCCAAATTCTAATTATTTTTAATAACCATTTATTGAGGGCCCCACATTTATTTATTTCTGTTCGGTGAGGCTTGTCTCATTTTATGAACCTATTTTTTCGATCATTATTTATTTTATAAGAATTACGACGTCGTGAAAACGCGTTTCGAACCACGTCGCAAACAATGCTCCCGTGATTGTCAACACATTTTGACTTCGTCGAGATTTGGATTTGGGTCACATAAATGCGAACCCGAGTTTAGGAAGGTAAATTATTAAAATAATGCGCCTAAAGCAACTACGCGTTAAGAATTATTTTTCCAAAACTAGTTTTCCACGACCCTCGACCAATGACTCTACTTCGATTCAACCCCGTCATCACATAATCCATTGACAAAACTTCTTATAGCATATTAGACTTATACTCACGCCTTTTTGTTCCATATTTTCAAGTTCATAAGACAAACCCATCTGAAATAAGTTTATACAAATCACTAAAGCAAAATAACAAAATACTAACAGAGATAGGAACCATTTGGATCTACCTATATGTGACACAAAGGAGGAAAAGTAATTTATGGCTATTGACAGTTGATAATGACATATGTTAACTTTGCATTCTATCCTTCACAGAACAAACAAAGCAATGTTCACCAAACACAACTAATAGAAAATCAACAAAACTAATAAGATATCATGCTTTCAAACGCAAGAGAGAACAAAATAACGCCCATAAATGAAATCAACAAAATAATAGTAACGAAAGAGAGAGAGACTAAAAGACCTTTATTGCTAAAATTTCCAGCAGCTACAGTGAAGAAGAAGCTTGCAAATAGCAAAAATTCAAGACCAGCACCTAACCGGAACCTCAACGACGGAACTCTAACGCGACTTCACTTCGGCGTTGACTTTTGACGGTATTTTTGGGGCTGATTTTAGGTGCTTTGAAGCTGGATCTTCGGGTATTTTTGAGTGAGATTATGGCTGGGTTTGGGGTGGATTCATCATAGAATTTGGGGTTGTTTTTAAGGGGAAAGATTGCTGGAATTTTGGCTTGGTTTTGCTGCGTTTTTGAAGGGAAAAGAAACTGATTTTTGGCTGATTTCGTGGCTATTTCGAGGGTGCGAACTGGCAGCATTCCTTTGGTTGTTTTGGGGGATGTTATGGCCGCAATTTTGCTGCTCCTTTGGACTAGTTTTCACTGGGTTTTGCTTCTCCTTTTTGACTGAAGTTTGCTGCATTTTTGGGCTCATTTTTGGTCATTGTTTTTGTATCATTTTCAGTTGAGTTTCATGCCATTTGGGGAAGAAGAAAGAGGATATCTTGGTGGTTGTTTGGGGCTGCAATTGAAGTGGTGTCCAGGGGTGTACTTTGGAGGTTTTGGTCGAAGAGGGAAGCTAGCAGAAGAAGAGACTCCAAAAAGAAATTCATTCCCCTGTATCTATCCCCTCCCCCAATTGTGAAGAGATCGATCCCCCCCGTAAAAGAATAGAATAGGATATATATATAAAGAAAAGGAAAGGTCCTTCCCCCTCTCCAAAACGTTATCCGATGAGAGAGGAAAAGGGGATTCTTGTGCATGTGAGGATGGGTCCCATAACCAAAGTGCATGTGATTTTTGAATTGCCCAAAACCAAAATCTGTTATGCCATGTGCTAGTTTGTTAAGTAAGATAGAGAGGAATCTTTGCCAAATGACAATTTTTGATTGTTCTTTCTTTCTTCTTTTTTTTTGTAGTATTTTGTTTATAACAAATAAACAAAAATAAAATTTACTCCTACTAAATTAAAAATAGCAAGATAAAATGACTATACACTCAATCTTCATTTATTGAAAGTGTCTAGATTTTTTTTAAAAAAAAAGTTGCACTAAACTAATAAAACTAATTTTTGACACTTTTTTTCTTCTTTTTTTTTCAAAACAAAAATAAAACTAATACTCTAGAAATATGTAACTCTTTTTTTTTTGTAATTTTTCATTTTTATGACGAAAATAAAGTAAAGAGTTAAAAATAGTTGAAATAACTATATTAGGCCTAAATTAAATATTTATATGCAAAAATAAGAAAAATCTTGGGGAGGGTCAAAAATCACATATCTACAGAAATGATGGAAACTGGGACACCATGTAAACGAACAATCTCCCGACTATAGATCGCTGCCAACCGTTCTGAAGAATAAGTAGTACACAGAGGAATGAAGTGCGCGGACTTGGTCAGCCGATCCACAATAACCCAAATAGCATTGAATTTCTTCACAGTTCGTGGGAGTCCAATTACAAAGTCCATAGTGATCCTCTCCCACTTCCACTCTAGAATATCCATCTACTGAAGCAAGCCACACGGTTCCTGATGCTCATATTTCACTTGCTGACAATGGAGACACCGAGCTACAAATCCCACAATGTCTTTCTTCATTCTCCTCCACCAATAATGCTGCCTCAAATCCTGATACATCTTCGCGGCACCCGGGCAAATGGAATACCACGAGCTATGGGTATCCTCCAGAATCAACTCCCAAAGTCCATCTACTTTGGGTACACAAATCCAGCCCTGCATCCTTAACACCACATCTTCACCAATGGTCACATCTATAGCATCATCATGTTGAACTCTGTCCTTAAGGACAAGCAAATGCGGATCATCATACTGGCGCTCACTGATATGATCATATAAGGAAGACCGAGAAATCATACAAGCCAATACCCGATTGGGCTCCGAAATATCTAACCTCACGAACCGATTGGCCAGGGCCTGAACATCAACTGCAAGAGGTCTCTCCCCAACTGGAATATATGCCAAACTCCCCATACTCACCGCCTTTCGTCTCAAGGCATCGGCCACCACATTGGCCTTTCCCAGACTATACAATATAGTGATATCATAATCCTTTAGCAACTCTAGTCATCTTCGCTACATCAAAGTCAGATCCTTCTGATTGAACAAGTGGTGGAGACTACGATGATCAGTAAACACCTCACAAGACACACCATACAAGTAATGCCTCCAAATCTTCAATGCGTGAACTATGGCAGCCAACTCCAAATCATGAACGGGGTAGTTCTTCTCATGGGGCTTCAACTGACAAGAAGCATAAGCAATAACTCTACCCTCTTGAATCAATACACAACCAATACCAACTCTCGAAGCATCCCAATACACGATATATGAACCTGAAGCTAATGGAAAAACTAACACTAGAGCTGTGGTCAAAGCTGTCTTGAGCTTTTGAAAGCTCTCCTCACACTCGTCCAACCATACAAATGAAACACCCTTCTGAGTCAACTTGGTCAAGGGCGATGCGATAGATGAGAATCCCAAAACAAACCCGGGAATAATAGCCTGCCAAGCAAGAAAGCTGCGAATCTCTGTGGCTGAGGACGGTCTGAGCCAATTCTGAACCGTCTCTATCTTCTTCGGATCAAGCTGAATACCCTCCATGGACACCACATGCCCCAAGAAAGCCACTGAACTGAGCCAAAACTTACACTTGGAGAATTTTGCATAAAGTTTCTTCTCCCTCAATCTATGCAACACAACTCTCAAATGCTCCGCGTGCTCCTCCTGACTATGCGAATACACCAGAATATTATCAATGAAGACTATGACAAACGAGTCAAGATAAGGCCGGAACACGCTGTTCATCAAATGCATGAACGCTGCTGGGGCATTCGTCAGCCCAAAAAACATCACCAAGAACTCATAATGACCATATCACGTTCTGAAAACCGTCTTAAGAATATCTGAGTCCCTGATCTTCAAATGGTGATAACCTGAACGGAGAACAATCTTGGAGAACACTCTCGCTCCCTGAAGTTGGTCGAATAAATTATCAATGCGAGGCAAAAGATACTTGTTCTTAACTGTTACTTTGTTCAATTGTCTTTAATCAATGCACATCCTCATAGTGCTATCCTTCTTCTTCACAAATAAAACCGGCGCACCCCAAGGCGACACACTAGGCCGAATGAACCCCTTATCAAGGAGTTCCTGAAGCTGCTCCTTTAACTCCTTCAACTCCGCTGGTTCCATACGATACGGCGGAATAGAAATGGGATGAGTGCCTGGCACCAGGTCAATACCAAAATCAATATCTCTGTCCGGTGGCATGCCCGGCAGGTCTGCAGGAAACACATCGGAAAAATTCCTCACAACTGAAACAAAATCAATACCGGGAGTCTCAGCACCGACATCCCTCACAAAGTATAGATACGAAAGACAACCCTCCCAACTGATGTTTGGCTATAATTATATATTTTTAGTACATTATTTATCTTACATTTTGGTGCTTTAATGCTAAATTACTATATTTGTGCTTAGTTGAGTTGATTTTATGTGTAGGTACTTTGGAGATGAAAGTGTGAGTAAAGTAGAAATTTTATACACTACAATAATGGGCTCATGATTCTCTAATGATTAGTGATGATTGAAGACATAATGATTGGTTGATGATTAAAATAAGAAAAGGAATTAAAAAGTGAAAAGGAAGAATATATGAAACAAAAATAAGGAAAGAAAGGTGAAGGCATTACCTGGAGAAGATGAAAAAACAACAATTTGAAAGAATTAAAGGAAAGCAAAAGTTAGGCACACCAGCACTACAAAGAATGAAGCAGCAAAACATTTACAAAGAAGCGGCAGGCAACGAATTGAATTTGGAAAGCGCAGAATTCAAGGCAAAAACTTACTGGATTTAGCGTCAGGGCCAGCGCTAGGCGCTGCCCAGGATGCTTGAATCGGGATTTTTCCTATTCCGCCCGGGACAGGTTTATTTCGGTCCTACACGGTCTCAACTTGTATAAAAAGAATCTTAAACCTATTTTGGAGGGCGTGGAACGTTTGTGAAAGGAAATTTTGACGAAGGGAGAGCACAGAGCTGTCGTGGAGGCCGGGTTTCATCTTTCTTTCACCAAACTTTGTAATTTTTATGTTTCTTTGTATGATTTGTTGTTTTGCTACCATGCCTATGTGGAGCTAAACTTCACGTTTTAGGATTGTGGTTCTTTCATGACTATTGTTATTCGAATATTGATTCGCATTCTTGATTTATCATATTGGTTTATTTATTCAATCTTGCGCTTAATTATTTGATTGTTTGGTCACCCATTGAATAATATCTATGAATCTAGAGTTGAACTCAAAAGTGAAAATTTAGATTTCTTATAGGATTGAGTGGAGCAAGTTCTTGAACTTGGGCATCGGGGAATGGATTCGCGGTTAGGATAGACATATACCTAATTGTCTTGCTTGGTTGATTTACAGGAATTATAAATGCGTTCTTGTTGATTCTAACTCCATAGACATATAGGCGTTAGGTTAGCTTGAATAGGCGAGTAAGAACTCGACAGATTCTTATGAGCAATATTAGCCCTGTCAACCAATAAACTAGATAAATTAGTTAGTCAATTCAATTGAAGAATACAATAGGAATGTTAGATAGCCCATAACCCTAGATCGTTTTCATTACATTGATATCATAAAAATTTGTTCTTCCTCTGTTCAAAGTTCATTATTTATATTTCTTTATTTAATTAGTTTAGAATCGAATATTTCTAGGTTTAATTCTTGTTTAGATAATTAGGATAGTCTAATTTAGTTAATAATTAATCACAATTCCTCATGGGTTCAACATCCGACTTTTAGTCACTTTATTACTTGACGACGCGTATACTTGCGTGTGCGTTTGACCGCAACAAGTTTTTGGCGTCGTTACCGGGGACTTAGAATTAGCTATTTTCTAGATTAGACTTTTACTTTTATTTTTACAGATTTTGTTTTTTTTTTCTTTTTGCAAATATTTTTATTTTTATAACAATTTAATTTTTCTCTTAGTGTGTTCCTAGTTCTCTCAACATGACATCTGGAGATGAAATATCCGGAGGTAAGGTTATTGATGAAGACGCTTGGTTGATGGAAGACTTTTATGGCCTGTCTTTTTGGGCTTGTCATAACCTGAATTTTGGGAGGTCTGAATTTGAATATGGCAGTAAGGGTTGGTATAAGGATGGATATTCTCGATTAGGCGAATATACGGAACGACGTTGTCTTCTAACAACGTTGGTGAATGATTGATCTAAGGAGAGAGATGAACTTGCACATAAAATTGATAATTTTGGCTTGGTTGTACATAACTTAGATGCATATTTGAGTGCAAAGGTTGATGCGTGTAACGCCCAATAATTTAATAATG
Organism: Nicotiana tabacum; assembly: GCF_000715075.1. NCBI lineage: Eukaryota > Viridiplantae > Streptophyta > Magnoliopsida > Solanales > Solanaceae > Nicotiana > Nicotiana tabacum. The sequence continues at coordinate 208,193,297 of NC_134087.1, read as the reverse complement.
AGTTGTGTGAAGCTGAAAAAAATCTTCTAGACCAAATTGAGGAGCTAAAACGAGAATACCAATCATTAGACCATGTTTTTCTCGAGGGTGCCAATATTGAAAAAAGTGTTCTAAAGTCATGCGAGGAAGTAAATAACATTACTTTGGGAGACTTGAGTGTATGTAAATACGGGGATGCAAATAGTAGTAAATTCATGAGTCAGGGTGCATTAGACCTCATTCCAATCATTTTTTCACATTGTGTTTAGATAGTAAAATAGTAATCGAGCCATCTGAGCCTATGATGGAATCAAATGGTGGGTATGAGAGTGTCTATATTCTTGAATTTATTGTGCGAAAAAGCAAAAATTACATTCCTCATCTAAAGGTCGAGAAGTGCAGAGTGAAAAATTTATTACTTGGCCTGGTTATCTTTGTAGCCCCACCAAAGGAGCATAGCCACATACTGGATGCCCTGTTAGGGGTACAATTCATAAGTTCAAGGTGGAGACAAAAAGTAGTTCAAGTCATGCCGCGACTTTAAATTAGGCGCTTATTGGGAGGCAACCCAGCTTTACTGCTTTCTTTTAATTTTGTTTAATTTTTTTTTTGTTATTTTTCTATATTTTTGTAGTTTTATTTTATTTTGTAGGATTATGAGCTTAGGAAGAAAGCCATTGGAAGTGTGCAAAAGCGAGCTAGTCGGTTGGAACTAGTGTGAGGTACCCGCACAAAGGACTATCATTTGGAGAAGTCTGAGTATCTCGTGAGATGCTATTTCCCCAACATTTAGCCTTTCAGGGAGTTTCTTGTTCACCGTTGTTATTTTTATTTTATTTGTGCATTGGGGACACTACACTCTTTTAAGTGTGGGGTAGAAGATTCTTTGTAGTTTGTATAGTATTATATTAGTATACTATTAGTTTCTTATCTTTTAATTGTTATCTAGCCTCTTGATTTTATTTTCATAGTTAGTAGAATTAAGGGTATAGTATAGTAATTGTAGTTTTGGCAGCTTAATTAAAAAATAAAAATAAAAATCAGAAAAATCAAACAAAAAAAATAGACTTTTTCCGACGATGAATTTCCTAGACAGTTTTCTTGAGGGATTAAAGTCTAACCAAAAAACAATTTTGAAAACTATAAAAATCTAAAAATATGTCTTTTAGCTTTCTTTAGGTAGTAATAATCCCGCATGGTTTTGCTTTGTGCCTCGGTTCTTTTCCATGGGATGTAGTTTGAACCGGGTAATATTTTTTTCTTTTCTTTTACCTTTTCTTAGAGTAGGACTTTGTGATGACCCGGTCGGTCGTCTGAAGAATTAACGCCCCGATCCCCTATTAACTGCTTTCCCCAAGTTTACTTCTTCTAATGTGATTTGCCGGGATGTTCGATTTTGTGTTTCGGGGAGTTTTGGAATACTTAGTCCTTAAATGAGAGCTTAAGTGCTGGAAAAGTGACCATAGTCGGAACAATGTGCAGACGGCCTCAGAATGGAAATTCGGTGGTTCCGTTAGCTCTGTTGGGTGATTTTGGGGTTAGGAGCGTGTTCAGATTTTGTTTTGGAGGTCCGTAGCTAATTTAGGCTTGAAATGCCGAAAGTTGAATTTTGAAAGTTTCCGGTTCGATAGTGAGATTTTGATCCAAGGGTCGGAAGTTGCTGTAGTTTCGTTATGTCATTTGGGATGTGTGTGCAAATTTTCAGGTCATTCGGACGTGTTTTGGTTGAGTTTTTGATAAAAACGGAATTCGAAAGATTTTTGAAACTTAGGCATGAATCCGATGTGTTTTGGTTTCTTTGATGTTGTTTGAAGTATTTTGAAGATTTGTACAAGTTTGAATAAGGTTTTATGATATGTTGATGCCTTTGGTTGAGGTCCCGGGGGCCTCGGGATGAATCCAGATGGTTAACGGAGAAAATTTTGGAGTTGAAGTTGGGCAGCAGCTGGCCTTCTAGTATTTTCGCATCTGCGGTTTGGGGACCGCAGAAGCGAAAATTGGCCATCTCTCCAGGAACCACAGATGCGGGATATTTTCCACAGAAGCGGTACCGCACGTGCGGGTAAAGGGCCGCAGATACGGAATCTGGCCTTAAGTGGAGAAGTCGCAGATGCGACATTTGTTCCACAGAAGCGGGACCGCAGATGCGGTCCAAGGACTGCAGATGCGGAAACTACTGGGCATTATTTTAAAAGAGGTTCCACGACTTGGGAGTTTATTTCCACCATTTCTAATCGTTTTTGAAGCCTTTGAGAGAGATTCTTGAGGAAAACAAAGGGAAATCGCTTGGAGGTAATATCCTTGACTTCATAACTAATTTTTATATGATTAAAGACCCAATTGGTGGTGAGAAATTTGAGAAAAATGGTTAATTAGAGCTTGAGTTTAAGAGGCCTTTAAATGAGGATTTGAGGGTGTAGACATGTGATTTTTGACCCTCCCCAAGATTTTTCATATTTTAGCACGTAAATATTTATTTTAGGCCTAATATAATTATTTCAACTCATTTTTACTTTTTTACTTTATTTTATTATAAGAAAAATCAAAATTACAAAAATTGTTCCACTAATATTTTGTAGTCATTTTTAATTTTGAAAATACCAAAAAAAAAATAGTTTATTTTAACGGTCACTCTTATTTTAACATTTATTTTATTTAAGTAAGATTAATTAATAAATGAGATCGTCTTTTAATCTCGTTCGCGAGGAAAGAATAAAACTTGTGCTCGAGCAACCCATCTTTAGGCCTAATTTTTGGACCTAATCCATAATTACCAAGCTCCCATGCCCCAACCTAATCCCTACCACCCTTGTATAACAGTACCTAATCCCTACATAAAAAGAGAGACCTAGCGAGTTCCCCGCCGTTCAACGCACAGAGGGAACGGACGCCGAAAAGAAAAGAAGCAATAGCCGCGAGAGATAAAAATGGACGAGAAGGCAGATTGTGTTTTTGTTCTGAAATTTCACCCAAAAGCGGCCGAATTTCTCCTGTTCTCCGTTCAAATTGTTCATTGCTTAATTACATGGAGAAAAGTGGAATGATAAATGTTTGGCTCTAAGCTATCCAACGACCGTCACCATTTGGCAATTGTAGCCAATGCTTTTGATTCTCATTCACTCCTCTTCTTTAGTCTTCACCGGAAAAACTTAACCTCTTATCTTTCGATCTCAAAAGCTTTCAGTATTTCGCCGGTGAAATGACCTCTCTTCTCCCAAATCTCTTTCTGGTGCCGATTCGAGTTTCCGTCCGCGATTCGTCATATTTTTGAGTTCAAAGCAGTGAAACGATCAAATTTCAGCTATATTGAGGTCCAATTTCTCTTCCTTCCAGTAATTTATTTTATATATATTTATCTGTCTTTCTTAAATTTGCTGCTTGTTGAACTACTTCACGAAATGCTGTCATGGTTGATATTATCTTTTGTGTATTAATTTATTCTCAATTGCGCAATTGCTATGTTTGAATCACTGCCTTTTCAATTTGGAACATGAAAAATGAACTGGTTTTGAGTTGCTGGGATATAATATTATTCTTAAATCTCATGCTAAATTTTCGATGTATGCCTATCATTGTTTATTCTGAACTAACATGCTAAATGGTTGTTTTAAATTATACTTTTTCATCTCTTGTGTTTCGATGGTTCACTGCGAGAAATTTTGTAATGAATGTGTTTGGTCTTTTGTCTTTTCGTTATTAGTTTAGTATATTGGAATAGTGAGAGTGATTAATAAATTAATGAAAGGTTGGCTTGGTTGAATTGGTCGATTTACTTGGTTGTTGAATCCGTACATGTTAGGTAGGAAAATTGGATTATAATTTTGTGGTGAGAATTAATTTCTTATAGGCCCATATAGTAATTTTTCAGAATGGAAATAAATAATTTGGGCCATGAGGCTGCACGAAGCTGAAACGCAGGCCTCTCGTGTTGGGCCTGTCCATTTCGACCTTTGGTTTTATTGTTGGATATGACACGAGCCATTTTTCTTTAAATAGCCAAATATGTTTTCTTTCTTCAATACAACTTTGCTTTTTGTTAAATTAGCGTAAACGTTGGATTTAAAAGCAAGAGGGTGAAATCCCTATTCATCTATTGTTATTAATTAGATTTTGTTAATAGTTGAGTTGAGCCCTAGTAGATAGCAAGACATAGTTTATGGCTCTCAAAAGCTTAGTTTTACATTCTCTTTAAAAATTGGAATCGAGGTGTGCCGTGCCGAACAAAATATCAAAATGCACGGCCCTCACTTAAATAATTTTAATCCTTAGAAATCGAGGTGCGCCATTTAGTTGAATTTTCCATGGCCCTCGTAAAGATTGAAGGTGCGTAGTTGCCTCAGGCGCGCTATTTTAAAAATAACCTTTCTAAACTCGGGTGTGCATTTATGTGACCCAAATTCAAATCCCAACAATGTTAAATAAAATGTGTCGTGGACCGCAGGTGCATTTATGTGACGTGGTTCAAGGCGTGTTTTAGATGACGTTGAATCTTTCTAAAAATAATAAATAAAAGCGGTTTTTAAAGTTAAAATTGCACCATAGGCTAAAACATGTATTAAAATCAAGTAAATAGGCCAAATATAACAGTTGAGCGACCGTGCTAGAACCACGGAATTTGGGAATGTCTAACACCTTCTCCCGGGTTAACAGAATTCCTTACCTGGATTTCTGTGTTCGCGGACTGAATAACAGAGTCAATCTTTCCTCGATTCGGGATTTTAAATCGGTGACTTGGGACACCATAAATTATCCCAAGTGGCGACTCTGAATTTAATATAAATAATCTCATTTCGATTGTCACTTAAATTGGAAAAACTCCCTTATACCCCATTTCGGGTGTGAAAAAGGAGGTGTGACAGAGGGGTCATTTGGACTCCGATTTCAGTGTTCTTGTTATGTATGGACTTGTGAGAGTACGAGGTTTCTGAAAATGTAAATTTCACCTGATTTTGAGATGTGGGCCTGAGGGGCTTTTTGGTCATTTTACATAATTTTGCATATTAGCTTAGAATTTAATTGTAGAATCAGTTGCTTAAGTGTTATTTACATTGTGAAATTGAATTGAATAGATTTGGGCCATTTGGAGTCGAGTACTCATGGCAAGAGCGTGATTTCAAGTTAATTTTGAACCGGTTAGAGGTAAGTGGCTTGTCTAACCTTGTGTGGGGGATCTTCCCCTTAGGACTGGTATATTTGGTAATTGAAATGCCTTGTACATGAGGTGACGAGGGCGTACTTGTGCTAATTATTGGAAATCCAATTTTCTTAAGTAATTGCTAGTATGTTTCCTTTCCTGTTTCTATTTCTTGCACTATTAAGCCTGTTGTTGGCTTAGGAAAGCATATCTAAGTGACTTAATTTGCTTTATTTGATTTAACCTGCCTTACTTAATTTTGTGCAGCATGCTAGGCTAGAATCTCTTGTTGCCTTAATATGAAATCTTGCCATTTCTGTATATCTTCCTACTATTGTTGTGTAATTATTTTGGGACTACGGATGTGGGATTCCGGTAGCTCCCCCCTTGTCTGTTTACTTTGGGACTACGGGTTAGATTCCCGGTAGATCCTCTGCACACTTACTTTGGGACTACGGGTTAGATTCCCGGTAGATCCCCCTGCACGCTTACTTTGGGACTACGGGTTAGATTCCCGGTAGATCCCCTGCATATTTACTTTGGGACTACAGGTTAGATTACCGGTAGGTCCCTCTGCACAGTTATATGGAACTACGGGAATGCACCCGGTAGATTTTCCCCAGTACTGGGTATTTACATTTGGGACTACGGAACGGGATTTCGGTAGATCCTCGCGCACTATGAGTTGGACTACGGGACAGTATCCCGGGAGATCCTTCGGACATATATATATATATATATATATATATATATATGATGGACTACGGGACGGTATCCCGGAAGATTCACTGGATATGTAAAGATGGGACTATAGGACGGTATCCTGGGAGACCCACGATTGTTATTGTCGGTGCTGAGCTATATTTCCTTTCCATGTTTACCTTGTCCTGTATAGTTGTTGTTGTTCTGTTCATCCTGTGTTATTGTACTACTATACTTATTTATACTGTTCAGTCCTATATTGTTAATCCTTATATTTTATTTAACCTTAGTAGGGGCCTGACCTTCCTCGTCACTACCCAACCGAGGTTAGGCTTGGCATTTACTGAGTATCGTTGTGGTGTACTCATGCCCTTTCTGTGCATGTTTTTCATGTGCAGATCCAGGTACCGCTGATCAGGCCTACTATCGTTGAGGGAGGCGACTGCTTAGAGACTCCGAGGTACATCTGCTCCGTCCGCAGACCAAGGAGTCTCTTTCTATTCATGCCTTTAGTATTTAGCCCTTCTGTACTTTTCTGTTCTTTATTAGAAATTCCGGAGTTAGAGCTATGTAGTATTTCTTTTCTTAGCTTGTGATTCATGGGTTTCCGGGTCTTGGATTTATGTTTGGTATTGAGAGTTAAACATGGTGTATGCCGAGCGACACATTTCAATACTATGATTACTTTATTTCCTTTTTAAATTGTTTATCACCGCAAATTTTGGTTTTTCTTCCGCAAATTAGGCTTACCTAGTCGTAGAAACTTGGTGCCGTCACGATGGTTCACGGAGGACGAACCGGGGTCGTGACAGACTTAGTAAAAATGGAGGAAGAAAGATGAGTCTCCTAGACGCCCTTGACTTGTTTAATAATAGCATATTTAGGCTTTGGCATGCGTAGTATCTTCCCCATATGCTAAAAATTATTGATGATGCTTTGCTTAGTTGGATAGCATGTTTTGTGACGCCTATGTCTCATTTACTTGACTTATGCCACTTTATGCTCAATACTTAGTATCTCGTGGATTTGTGAATACTTAAATTTGTTGAGAGTCGGAATGGGATTGTCCCTAGTGAGTCATGTGCCATGTACGGTGAGGTTTTTATGTAGTCCATATTTTTGTACTTGTGTCTAGAACTTGCCCGGTATGTGAGTTGAAGCGAAATTTTAGGTAATGCTCTGTTTGAAAAATGATTTTAAGCTTTCTTTGACATGTTTTTTTAAGCTTAATTTCTTATCACAAATAAAATCTATCCCTAATTAACCTTTTTGAGCCTATAGACTTTTATTTGGCACCCACATTACAAGCCTATACCCTTTTTGTTCTTAATTAATATTATTTTGATCTTTTTGCCTCTTAAAGCACTTTAATTGTAAAATGAGTGCTAAAAGAGGTAAGAAGGGACTAAGTGTGGAATGACTTTTGAGTGGAACCAATGAAAGGAAGAAATGTGCACTTGTTTTGTAAAAGAATATGCCACTAGTGGAAATTGCAAAAAAAAAAAGGAGAAAAAGAAAAAAATGCAGATGAATAAATGTCTTGTTCTTGCTGGTGGGATATAAATTAAAGTAGTGCTTAATGAAAGAGGAACATTATTGGGGTGATTGTAGTTGTGAAATTAAAGTGGACTGAGGAATTTGCGCTTAAGTTATCATGTGATGTGTTAAAGTGCTTAGGAGGTTGAGTCACTGTTCCTAAAATATATCCTACCCATCCCTTAGCCCACATTACAACCATGAAAATGTCCTAATTGATTTTAGATGGACTGAGCCTATATTAGTAGAGATTTACATTAAGTGTGGTACGAATTGCATGCATGTGACTTCTTTGTGAGAGTGAGCGATTTTCTTTGATATACATGAGTCATTAAAATATATTTGATCATGAGATTCGACTGTGTGGATTGAACTCGCTCTCTTGTTCTTGTTGTGAGGACACATGGTCTCACGAGGGATAGGTAACGTTATTAGACTTCTCTATGACGTTGGGTGTTCAAGCCAAGCGTGCATTGTGACATTGAGTCGGTTTTTGAGGCTAAGATTGTTGTGATGATGTTGTCTTTGTTGTAAATAATTTTTAAGAATAGTATGCGTTTGTGACGACCCAAAGGGTCATCACCGTAATTCTTCCTTGTTCTGTGCTTCCGAGGCCTTGAAAACCTCGCTTTTAATTGCCTCGATTTGCGTGCGCAGTCTAGGCGCGTAACCGGAAAGCTTTTATGTTGAAATATGCGAATTATGTGAGAAATTTGATGAATTTTGATATTAATATGCATAATATTGACTTCGGTCAACATTTTGGGTAAACGGACCCGGACCTGTGATTCGACAGTCCCGGAGGGTCCGTTGAAAAATATGGGACTTGGGCGTGTGCCCGGAATCAAATTCCGAGGTACCCAAGCCCGAGAAATGAATTTTTGTGTGAAATTGTTTCCTGAAATGTATTAAGGAAAATGAAGAAGAAAATTGATCAGAATACTATGGTATCGGGCTCGTATTTTGGTTCCGACGCCCGGTACGAGTCTTAAATATGTTTTAAGCACTATCTGTAAAGTTTGGCTAAAAATGGACGTCATATGACGTGTTTCGGACTTAAATGGGGAATTTGAATTTTATGAATGTTGAAAGAAAATAATGAGTTTTGAGGCTTGATTCTATGTATATGATGTTATTTTGGCGATTTGATCGCACGAGTAAGTCTGTAACGTGTCTTCGAGATAATATGAATGTTTGGTTTGGAGCCTCGAGGGCTCGGGTAAGTTTTGAGTGGGGCCCGGGAGGTCTTAGACTTAAAAATGCAGGTTCAGATGTTGCAGGCCCCAATGCGGCCACGGTCATTTCCGCGCGGTCCGCGCTGGCAGCCACGCGGCCGCGGTGCTTTTCTGTACGGTTCGCGTGGTGGGGTTCAGAGGGTCGACCAGCGCGGCCGCACACCAAATCAGTGCGGTCCGCGCTGGGTGGGTTCAGAGAAAGCCCACTTCTTCCCTCCCTCGGCGCGGTCGCAGTACATTTCTGCGCGGTCCGCGCCAGCCCCCAGCAAAAGTATATATATTCGGGATTTTCAGTCATTTTTCCACTTTTCAAAAACCCAAAACATAAGAGGCGATTTTCCAAACAACTTTTCTTCTCCAAAACCATTGGTAAGTGATTTCTAACTTAATTTCTTCACTTCTTAACATCTTTTAACATGATTTCAACTTCAAATCAAAGATTTTCATGGGGAAATTGGGTGTTTTAGGTAGAACCTAGGTTTTCTACAAATTGAGAAGTTGGACCTCAATTTGGGGTCCATTTTTAAAACAAAACATATATTTGGATTCGTGGGAGAATGGGTAACCGGATTTTGGTCCGAACCTCGAGTTTCGACCACGTGGGTCCGAGGGTATTTTTGACCTTTTTGGGAAAAACCTTGTAAAAACTATTTTTATGCATTGGGGTTAGGTCCAATAGTAATTATTAATGCATTCAAGTAATTTGTGACTAGATTTGAGCGGTTGGGTGGTGAATTCGAGAGGTAAAGCTATAATCGAGACTTGAGTTGGAGCATTCGAGGTAAGTGTTCGGTCTAACCTTAGCTTGAGGGATTAGGAGTTGAGTCATAGTTGCTACTTGCTTCTTGTTGAGTACGACGTATAGGCAAGGTGACGAGTATCTATACGTTGGTGTCAAACATGACTGTGAGTCTTATATTGTGATTTCCATGATTTTGTTGTATTATTCATGCCTTGATGAAGATTTCTATTTTTGTTGTGTAAAGTTGTGGAAAGAATTGTGACCTATGAACATTGAGGAGCGTTGACTCCAGTTGTGTAATGAATTGTGAAAGTATAAGTGATAATTGAAACTCTAGAGTATTGGCTCGAGCGGTGAAGGGGGTTGTGAAGTAAAAGTGAGAAAGGGAAGAGATTATCACGTTGCACCCTTGCCGGGCTATTGTTGAGTTGTGGTTCCCTTGCATTGTGTTCTTATTTGATATTACGGATGCTTAGGTTGATGATTCTTTGTGTTAGGTGTTGTAATAAGTTTAGTTATAGCTGAAGTAGTTAGATGTTGTAACGAGTTTGGTTATAGCTGAGGTAGTTAGGTGTTGTAACAAGTTTAGATATAGCTGAGGTAGTTAGGTGTTGTAACAAGTCTAGATGTAGCTGAGGTAGTTAGGTGGTAACAAGTTTGGTTATAGCTGTTTCTCCCTTGCCGGGAAGTTAGTATATTCCTTATGTTCCCTATTTGGATTTGTTCGTGATTGTTTTCATTGACGATATTGATGAACTAAAATGGGAGCGGGTGGTACGCCTACCACAAGATAATGAAATGGGAGCGGGTGGTACGCCTACCACAAGATAATGAAATGGGAGTGGGTGGTACGCCTACCACAAGATAATGAAAATGGGAGCGGGTGGTACGCCTACCAAAAGATATGATGAAATGGGAGCGGGTGGTAGGCCTACCACAAGATAATGAATTGGATCGGGTTGCACGCCGCAACTGCTATATATATATTGGATCGATATATATATCGGATCGGGTTGCACGCCACAACAGATATTATATTGGATCGGGTTGCGCGCCGCAACAGCTATATATATGTGGATCGGGTTGCACGACGCAACAATGTTAAATGATAAGGGATCGGGTTGCGCGCCACAACAATATTGTTATTGTATCGTTGTAGATATTGAGCTGTCCTTTCATATTTTAATAAGTTTCTTTTGTTGGTCTTGATATGTTTCCCCGAAGCATGTACCCCTTCCATTTTAAACTGCTTATTCATGTTTATTTTCCGCAATATATTATATATCTGCACAGGTTTATCTGGAGTCTGGTCCTAGCCTCGTCACTACCTCGCTGGGGTTAGGCCATGCACTTACCAGCACATGGGGTCGGTTGTGCTGATGTTGCACTTCTGTGCTTTTTGCACAGATTACGGTACCGGAGCAGCTTTAGGACCGCAACAGTAGCGTATTGATCGAGAGCTGACTTCAGTCCAAAGACTTCAAGGTAGCCTAGTTGACGTTCGCAGGCCGAAGTCCTTCTCCATGTTTAGTTTGTCTTTATTGTACCGAGACAGATATTTTGTATTTCCATTCAGACTTGTTTGTAGCACTCTTTAGCAGTTCGTGAGTTAGTGACACCAGATTTTAGGTAGAGATTTGTCTTAAACTTCCGGATTTGAATTTCAGTTTTATAAACTTAAAGTCTTTCGTTTTTTTTATTTAATTGCTTTCGTATATGGTTATTGTTGAGAAGTTATCAGAGAATGTTTAAAGTTTGGCTGCCCTAGCTCCATTAGTAGGCGCCATCACGACTCTCGATGGTGGGGAAATCCGGGTCGTGACAAGTTGGTATCAGAGCTCTAGGTTGCGTAGGTCTCACAACTCGCGGACAAACTCAGTAGAGTCTGAGGGATCGATACGGAGACGTCTGTATTTATCCCCAGAGGCTACAGAGTTAGGAAAAAATTTCACCTTGTTCTTTCTTGTCGTGCGATTCTGTTTCTCAATACTGATTGCCGTTCTACTCTGTTCTTTCGCAGATGGCGAGAACACGTGCTTCACCTTCTACTGCGCAGCAGCCCGAGTACTTTGGTCTCATAATAAATAGTATTTGTATTTGTGATAAACGATGGAAGCCAACACTAGTAGAATAGTTACTTTAAATGGCACAAATTATGTCATTTGGAAGGGCAAAATGGAAAATTACTCTATGTCAAGAATTTTCATCAACTTGTTTTCGCCATTATAAAGCCTGATAATAAATCAGATGAAGAGTGGAATTTGTTACACAGGTAGGTTTGCGGCTTTATTAGACAGTGGGTTGACGATATTGTTTTGAACCATATTTCTGGGGAGACACATGCTCGGACCCTATGAGAGCACCTTGAAAGTTTGTATGCTCGGAAAACTGGAAACAACAAGATGTTTCTGATAAAGTAGATGTTGGGTTTAAAATACCATGATGGTTCCACGATGACAGATCATTTGAATAATTTTCAGGGGATCATGAACCAGTTATCTGCTATGAGCATTAAATTTGATGAAGAAATTCAAGGCCTGTTTCTACTTGGTTCCCTACCAGATTCTTGGAAAATTCTTAAAACTTCATTATCAAATTCTGCTCTGGATGGTGTGATATCAATGGATCTTGCCAAGAGCAGCCTTTTAAATGAAGAGATGAGAAGAAAATCTCAGGGTTCCTCCTCATCAGATGTCTTGGTGACTGACTCTAGAGGGAGAAGCAAGAATTGGAGTTCTCAAAATAGAGAACAAAATAGAAGCAAATCCAGAAGCAGACTTAAAGATATTAAGTGCTATCATTGCGGGAAGAAAGGGCACACAAAGAAGTTCTGCCGGATTTTGAAAAAAGAGAATAGAGACAAGGAAGACAAGAAAGAAGATGACAATCATGTGGCCACCGTCACTACAGAAGATCTTGTTATAGTGCTTGATGCAGATCTGATAAATATTGCTTGTGATGAGTCAAGCTGGGTTGTGGACAGTGGTGCCGCATCTCATGTGACATCAAGGAAGGAGTTTTTTTCATCCTATACTCAGGGTGACTTTGGAACTTTGAGTATGGGTAATGAGACTGTATCTAGGGTGGCTGGTGTTGGAACGATTTGTTTGGAAACTAGCATTGGAACTAAACTAGTTTTAAACAATGTAAATCATGCACCTGATGTTCATTTGCACTTGATCTCTTTTGGTGTTTTGGATGATGAGGGATATGTCAGTACCAATGGTGCTGGAAAGTGGAAGCAAACTAAGGGCTCCATAATTGTGGCTCGTGGGGAAAAGCGTCGTGGTCTATACTAGACTACGGCTTCTACCTATGTTGATACGGTGAATGCCGTTGAGAGCCATAACTCTTCAACGTTATGGCATAAGAGGCTTAGCCACATTAGCGAGAAAGGACTAAATGTTCTGGCCAAGAAGAAATTGTTGTCAAATTTTGAAAGTGCAAAATTAGAAAAATGTGAGCACTGCTTGGCTGGAAAACAAAAAAGAGTTTCTTTCCAGTCTCATCCTCCTTCAAGAAAGACAGAATTGCTTGAGTTGGTGCATTCAGATTTATGTGGTCCAATGAAGACAAGAACTTTGGGTGGTGCACTTTATTTTGCTACCTTTATTGATGATTGTTTAAGGAAACTTTGGGTCTACATCTTGAAGACTAAAGACCAAGTGTTGGGTGTCTTTAAGCATTTTCAGGCTTCAGTTGAAAGAGAAACTGGAAAGAAGCTGAAGTGTATTCGTACTGATAACGGTGGTGAATATTGTGGACCGTTTGACGAATATTGCAAACAACAGGGTATCAAACACCAGAAGACTCCTCCTAGGACTCCTCAACTTAATGGTTTAGCAGAAAGGATGAATAGGACCTTGATGGAAAGAGTCAGATGTTTGCTTTCTGAAGCAAAGTTGCCGAATTCCTTTTGGGGTGAGGCTTTGTTGACCGCCGCACATGTTATTAATCTATCCACTGCGGTTGCTTTGCAAAGTGATGTTCCAAACAGAGTTTTGTATGACAAGGATGTTTCCTATGACCACTTGAAAATGTTTGGTTGCAAAGCTTTTGTACATGTGCCTAAAGATGAGAGGTCAAAATTAACTGCCAAGAGAAGGCAGTGCATCTTCATTGGTTATGGCCTTGATGAGTTTGGTTATAGGCTATATGATCCAATTGAGAAGAAGGTCGTGAGAAGCCGTGATGTTATCTTTAGGGAGGATCAAACCATTGAAGATATTAACAAAGCGGAGAAGCTAAAATATCTAAGTTCTGAAGGTTTAGTTAATCTTGATCAAGTTCTTCATACAAATGCGGATGATGTTGGTGGGCTCAATGATAATGGTGATGCCCAGAATCATATTCCATATCAGCATATTGATGGTGATAGTGATAACAATGCTAATGTTGATGAGGTAGATGCTCCTACTCAAGAAGCTGTGGACGAGTTAGATATTCCACTCAGGAGGTCTTCTAGACCTCGTACTCCTTCCTCCCGTTATTCACCCAATGAGTATGTATTACTCACTGATCGGGGAGAACTTGAATGTTATGCGGAGGCCATAGAAGATGAGCACAAGGATCAATGGATTGAAGCCATGCAAGATGAGATGAAATCTTTGCATGAGAACCATACTTATGAGTTGGTGAAATTGCCTAAGGGCATGAGAGCTTTAAAGAACAAGTGGGTGTTCAAAGTTAAAGCTGAAGAACATATTTTGAAGCGCAAATACAAAGCTAGATTGGTTGTCAAGGGATTTGGTCAAAGGAAATGTATTGACTTTGACGCAATATTTTCTCCTGTCGTGAAAATGTCCTCCATTCGGACAGTTCTTGGTTTGACTGTCAGTCTTGATTTGGAGATTGAGTAGATGGATGTGAAGACTGCTTTTCTTCACAGTGACTTAGAAGAGGAGATTTATATGGAACAACCTGAAGGCTTCAAGGCAAAAGGTAAAAAAAATCTTGTATGCAAACTTAAGAAGAGTCTATATGGATTGAAGCAAGCTCCGAGACAGTGGTACAAGAAATTTGAGTCTGTTATGGGGGAGCAAGGCTACAAGAAGACTTCTTCAGATCACTGTGTGTTTGTACAAAGATTTTCTGATGACGATTTTATCATCCTCTTGCTATATGTGGATGATATGTTGATTGTGGGTAGGAATGCTTCTAAGATTGACGAGTTGAAGAAACAGTTGTATAAGTCTTTTGCAATGAAAGACTTGGGTCATGCTAAGCAGATTTTGGGCATGAGAATTACTCGTTCGAGAAACGAAAGGAAGCTTTACTTGTCACAGGAGAAGTACATAGAATGTGTACTGGAGCGCTTCAAAATGAAAAGTGCTAAGTTGGTTCGCACATCCCTTCCTGGTCATTTGAAGTTGAGCAAGAAGATGTGTCCAACAACAACGGAAGAAAAAGAGAGAATGGCCAAGATTCCTTATTCCTCTGCCATCGGAAGTTTGATGTATGCAATGGTATGCACTCGACCAGATATTGCTCATGCAGTCGGTGTTGTTAGCAGATTTCTCGAAAATCCAGGAAAAGAGCATTGGGATGCTGTAAAGTGGATACTCAGGTATCTAAGAGGAAGCTCACATGAATGCTTATGTTTTGGAGGATCAAATCCAATTTTGAAGGGCTATACAGATTCTGATATGACAGGTGACCTTGATAACAGAAAATCCACTACTGGATATTTGTTTACTTTTTCAGGGGGAGCTATATCATGGCAGTCAAAGTTGCAGAAGTGTGTCGCACTATCTACAACTAAAGTGGAGTATATTGCGGCTACTGAAGCTGGCAAAGAGATGATATGGCTCAAGAGATTTCTTCAAGAACTTGGATTGTGATAGATGGAGTATGTTGTCTATTATGACAGTCAGAGTGCAATAGACCTGAGCAAAAACTCCATGTACCATGCGAGAACAAAACACATTGACGTCAGATATCATTGGATTCTTGAGCAAGTGGAGAACAAATCACTTCAAGTCAAAAAGATTCACACGAATGAAAATCCTGCAGATATGTTGACCAAGGTGGTACCAAGAGACAAGTTCGAGCTATGCAAAGAACTTATCGGCATGCACTCAAACTAGAAGATAGTGCTACCTCCTCTAGATGAATGAGACTGGAGGGGGAGATTGATATCGAATCTCATTCAAATGTTGGTAGCCAATTTTGTTGACTTGGTTTGGTTTGGTAGTCAACCTTGTTGAATTAGTATAATTTGGTAGCAAATTTTATTGACTTGATTTGGTTTGGTAGCCAACCTTGTTGAAATTGTAAAAAGGGTGTGTACATTGTCAAATATTGTAGGCTTTAGAGAGTGATGTTTTGGCTATAAAAGGAGAGCCTTAACTCTCATTTCTACACACCAACAAAGATAGAAAAGAGAGAGCAAGGTATTCCATAAACTATAAGAAAATAGTTTGTAAAGAAAAATAGAATGTGAGAGATATTGTAGTGAGGTGGAAAAAACAAAAGAGTGTTTATATCTTTTGAGGGTGTAGTGGTCTTAGGAGTATTTTTACTTGTTACTACACAGTGTAAAATTCCTCTCTATAGTGATTTCAGTTGCTCTTCTTGGCCGTGTTTTTTTCCCTTATTCAGAAGAGTTTTACGTAAAATCTTGGTGTCATTATTGCTGTATTTCTATTCTTGCTGATTTAACCATAACTTAGTGTTCTGCGTTTATCACTAATACCGTGAATACTATTTTTACGGGGTTTATTCCCAACACTTAACTTATTAAAGAAGGTTATTTTTCTATTATCAAAGTTACTGTATTCAGCTTGCTATAAAGAGTTATATGTTGTAGCAGATTTTTACTGTTGGAACGATTTCACAGGAAACAATTTTTTTAAAAAATACTTAACACTTTACTTTGGAAATGTATAGTTTGGATTACAAAAAGTATTTGTATTTATACAAAAAAAATGATTACATAATAGGGAAATGTATAGGTACTATCTGCAGGCTTTTATACTTAAACTTTCCTGGAACTCTAAACTTCCTTTCATATTATCACTAGAAAGTTTGGCGATTCTGCAATTAAGGGTCCTCTGTTTGGACTGGAATTACTTACGTTATCATGAGCCTACAGAAAAAAGTTTGGTTTTGAAAAATTTGCAACGTCTGTCCGGATGGAATCCTTGGTATTGTATTGGGTCTCTCTTTAGACTATTTCCCAATTTAAAGAAGTTGCAAATACATGGCACCCGCGAAGACTTTCATGGTCACAAAGACCTCTATGATTTTCGCTACTTAGATCAGCTCGAGGAATTCGAATTTTATCAGTCTTATCCAGACACATTTGCTTGTGATTAGCATACTGCTCCAATCCTTTGGATACCATCTATTTACACCAATCATTAACATGTGTATTCCCAAGGGCTGTATTTCGTCATCTGAAAACATTCAGAAGAGGTACATGTAGCTTCATGTAATACTATTTCAGGAGAGATACATGTCCAGTTGTAATATGATCTCTGATCTAGATTATTGAACTTTCAATACTAGCTGGAGGGTGGTCGGTACTGACTGGGAGAGCATGGATAAGATTTTGTTTTCTCATCCTTCTGCTGTAATGTGTGAGAGATTCAGAGGCTTACTTGGTATTAGTGATTCGTTGATGCAGCGTATGCATATTTCGGAATGTCATCTATAGTTCTATTGGAGGACTAGATGAGTTAACGCTGTCTGTGCTTGGGCAAAATATGCTATTTATCTTGTAATTCCCGTATATATCATTCAATGTCAATAGGCTTCCTTCTGATTCATGTTTAAGTTTCTCATTGAGTGTCAATGAACTTCCTATTAGTACAACTCCATCGGTCCAACTCTATGTGTTTTGGTCTATCTTACTTTCGGTTGCTGATAGAAAAGGCAGATCTTTCGCACCAGCCCTGATGCACTGATGATAGTACATAATATCTCCTTGGAAATTTCCTTAATTCCAGGACACAAAATAGATCCTGTGGGTGGTCAAATCTTAGGAATTGCAGTTAGTTTTTATTCCATTAAACGCTGATACAAAAAATAAATTCTCTTTGCCGTCAAATATTGGATATACAGTCGTATGCTTAGTCTTACCTGCAATTCTTGTGCTAACTGGATCTACATTGCTCAGAGGTGAATAATTATCATGCATAAAATCTCTGTAGTAAGCTAATTAGAGTAATATTTTGATTGGTCCCTCTGCTCACATCATTTTATATTCCAGGAGGTATATCGCAATGGTGAAGATGTGCCAGATTATTAGAGATAGGAATAAACTGATGACACTATTACTTTTACTGATGAATATTATCCTTGTCCATTTTCAGGACAGGTATTGTTGCTAATACATTTTTTCTTTCTTTCATGGTTATGCAAATTCTGCTTGCTTACCTTCAATTGGGCGTTGCAGTTCTTTTGAATGTGGCACCAAACCATACGCAAAAGACGACTTGTATTTGCTTTGTGGAAAGTTAATCTCAGCTTTGGAGAGGCTTGAACTTCTAAGCGAGGTATGCTAACTAAAACTCCTCTCCTTCCCTGCACCCTAAACAATATAAAATTCTGATATTTAAGTGGAGAAGGGTAGAAGGGCGGACCCATTATTCATTGAGTTTCGAACCGCGCGCCATTGGCCCTTGAGGATTCTCAAAAAAGACTAAAATGCTTGTGCAAATTCTCTTGTTCAGCCATGTTTAGCAATATTTAAACTTTGTAACCTGCATGCTAATGCTTGTTATAATTGTCTCTTTGTCCTTAATTATGGGAATTTAGCATTTCATTTTTGATCCTTCATTTGTCTGCAGGATAAAACGGGTCATGACCTTAAGGTGTTCCGAAGATTTGCTAGTTCTGTGAAAGAAATATCGATTCAGAAGTCACCTGTTTGAGTAGAGATCTTGTTCATTCTTTTTCTTTTCTAAATTTTAGCATAGTTAGGATGAGTTTGGATGTCGTTTAAATGTAATTGTATATCGTCTTTTATCCAGTATCGGTCTTGTAATTTTTTTAATCCTCCAATCAGTTGTACATATTGTATATCATACAACTTGCTGTAATGTGCAATTTAGTATTTTCCATTTCAATGGAGTTTTATTTTGTTTGTTCTAAATTTTTTCACATTAAAATTGAATTATTATGATGTATTTTCCAAATGCTGTATGAAATTTATTATTGACGACATAGTAATTTTATTGGAGTTGGGCGGTGGTGTTGCGAGTTTTCTAGTGATTATGGTGAATGATTCCTAGGTTGCAGGTAGTGGCGAAATCAGAAATTCGAATAAGGAGATTAGAGAAACAATACACTAAAAGTTTTCTTAATATAAAGGGAATTTTATAAGGTTTATGTATATTTAAAATTATTTTTCTCTAAAAATGCAATATAATTTTCCGGTGAAAAGGATTCAATTGAACCCATTCACCGTACATAGCTCTGCCACTGAATGTAGTTGTCTGGTGAATATTTGATGAAGCTTAGAGGAAAAATGGGTACTCCTGTATTAATGGCGTGACTCAATTGATTTTGTACTCTATTATATTATTTTTAGTTTTATGTCAAATCTTTCAAGAGATTTTTGTTTTTACATGTAAGAGATCAAAGAATAAAATACAAGAGTGTTTGGAGGATCCAATAAAATACTTAAGGTGGTACCGTCATAATAAAATGGTTAAAATTTGGTGGGTGGAGGTAGTGTTTGTTAGGGAGAAAATGGTTACGAGAGTGAGTAATCGAAAAAGTCAACTATTTCTCAAAGATTGCTGGTATTTGAATTCAATTCCCCCAGATTTTGCAGATATAATCACACTTGCTCTTAGTTAATATATTTTCAGTTTGATTAGACAACTGTTATACACAATATCGACTTTTTACAGCTATGTAGTACAAATGTACAATCGATTGTATTATAGGGATTTTTACACAAATAGCCGGTCATATCCATTGTTTATTTTTTACAGTCATATACATGGATTATACAATAATTATACATATATAATACACAAATTATGTATATATTATAGGCAAAATGACATCTTGGTCACTTAAACTTGCACCCAATTGCCAACCGATAAATAAAATTATAATATTCTCATTTGAACACTTCTACTTGATCTAAACCCATATTTTAAACACCTCCATCAGAGCGTGAACCTCAACTGCACTGACAAGGATTACACGTCATATGACAAGGTGTAATTTGTGGGTCCCACATCAATCGAGAAAAGGAAAGAAAAGAAGAGAACTTAAGGAGGAATTGGGGGAGGTGAAGGGATCGGGAATAATGGGGGTGGGAATACCAAAAAGGGGAAAGAAAGAGGGAGGGGTCAAATGAAGGGGGAATGGGGAGGGGTTAAAAGGTAGGGGAATTACAGTTTTTTTTCATTTTCCTTTTTTGTTTTTTTAAGTTTGTGTTTTTGTCTATTTCAAATGAAGGGGGAATGGGGAATAAGTTTGTGTTTGTGTTTGTGTTAAAGTCAGATTCTTATTTGTGATCACATATTTTCCCAAGACATTATATCTTCTTGAGTAGTTCTTAATCTTTAAAGCACAAAAGAGATAATGTTGATGGCCAAATTTATGAAGTATAATCGTGATTAATTTTATTTTTATTGATCTTGAGAAAGATCAAAGCAACTGTACCAATGACATTTTCATTTGATATTTCAATTCCTCAAGCTGATCAATATGTTTCTTCTTCTTCATCGTCTTCCTCTTCCTCTTCTTCGTCTTCTTCCTCTTCCTCTTCTTCATCGTCTTCCTCTTCCTCTTCCTCTTCTTTGTCGTCTTCCTCTTCCTCTTCCTCTATAGGCTTGAACTCGAGCTCCTGTTATATAAGGAACTTTTTAATCAAAAATTCAAAATCCCCCTCACTTCATTACCACATACTTGCAACTTCTTTAGATCGCAAAGCAGTCTAAAGAAAGATATAAGAATTACATATTTGTCTTGGTTTTCTTACCATGTTTGATTTTCCTATCTCTTGAAAAACATGACAACATATTTACAATAATTGGGTTTTTCGTCTTTTAGAAGGAATTAAACCACGTTAAATATTTGTGTTTCTTTTGGTATATTTCTCTTTTATTGTCTCATTTATGGTCTTTAGGATTTGTTGAACTAACTTCCACTTGACACATAATAATTTCAAATCCTAACAGAAAAACTTTCATAACCAAACTTTTCACTGTCAAAATGAGTGATCATAATAAATGGATCACTCTTGACCTAAAAAACCCATGGATATTCAATTTGAGCATTTCAAGATTGGGAAAATTTATCAAGCACGTCATGTCACATGTAAACTAACTAGTGATTGGTTAATGAGGTTTCTATCCTAATTTGGACAGAAAACAAAACTGATCTCTACAGAGATTTCTATATATGGTAATTTAAATGGAGTAATGGTTAAAAGTAAATGAATGATATAAGAATTAAATTTAAGGAAGAAGATGTCTTACTATATGGACCACAAGGGAGGAACTACCATAGTTGTCTAGCATGTCCTGTTGAATTTGCTTGGCAGAATTCCCAACAGATTCTGCACAACTCCATACAACAATATGAGCAAGTGTGGTTATATCTGCAAAATCTCGAGGGATTGAATCCAAAGAATAACAACCTCCAATAACTAATCGTTCAAGGCATGGAAAGTGATGACAACTAGCTCTCCAGTACTGAAAATCCACTTCTTCAAGGTACAAGAACTTCAACCGAGGAAAACCGTGGTCCGCTACTTCCCACTCTTTGCCTTTACAGGCATTAACTATTAGTTTAAGAACCTCGAGTTTGGGCAATTTACCAACAATGCTCAAATTCTTCCAGCACAAACAAGTGTTAAAAAGAGTTAATGTCTTCAGATTTTGTGGAAAAGCATCCGGAGGAGGTAGGAGCCAAGGTGGAACAACATCTGGAGGAGTTGGACCTCGCATTTTCAGAAACCTCAGAGGATCTTGTGGAGTAGCACCTGAAGGTGTAATGCTTTCTAGAAAGCAAGCATGATAATCTGCATGAGACATACAAAATCCCAATTCTTCGAGTTGATCTAAGCAACGAAAATCATAGAGGTCCTTGCGACTACGGAAGTCTTCTTCAACACCCCATATTTGCAACACCTTTAAATTGGGAAATAGTCTGAAGAAAGATCCAGTACAATACCAAGGATTCCACATTGAGAGATATCGCAAATTTTTCAGAACCAAACTGTTATCTGTAAGCTCATGATAATACAAGTAATTCCAGCCCAAACAGAGGTGCCTCAGTTGTGGCATAGTCAAAATTTCCGATGGTAATATCAAAGGATGTCGTGGAGCCTCGTAACATGGCTGACCAAGAATAAATGTTTCTAAATAACATAGTCTAGATATGGAAGAAGGAATGTCTATTGACGAGGGAGTCTCTTTTCCTAGATAGTAATGCAGGAAAGACGCAAAGCTAGGTATCTCAAGTGAATTAGATCTAGTATCCCACTAGGAAAAACAATAAAGTTCATTAAAGCAAGATCTAGTACTCTTAATAGCTTAAAAGGCAACAACTCTGACATGAACCCCGACTTACTATTGAAAAAGAAAACAGAACGAGCCTCATTATTAGGACATCTAGCCAATTTTTTCACAATAATACGGTAGTTCAATTGGGTACTGGTCCGACCTCGACTATTTGAGGAAAAATGAATGGATAGTGCACATGGATTTTGATCATTCTTTTCTCCAATAAAATTCACAATATTCATGTTTCGAGCTTCCTTCAGGCAGAGTTCACGGATCACGTTATGTATTCTACAAAACTTCGTCCCTTCATAAAATTTCTCATCATGGATGGAAAGTAAACTTCTATCTATTAAATCTTGTAGACATTTTTCTGCCACTTCTTCTATACTTTTCATCTCTTCTACCTTCAAAAATCCCTCTGCTGCCCATAATGTCAAGAGTTTATTGACATAAATCTTTCATCCTCTGGGAAGATTGCAAAATACAGAAAACATGCTTTTAGGTAATGTGGCAAGTGATGGTAACTCAAAGCAAGCACTCTCATGCATTGGACGTCAACATCAGTGCTTACCATTGAACTTACTTTCTCGGAAACACTTTGCCACTCATCCAATGCTTTACCAATTTTGGAGAGAAGTCCAGCAATCACAGTAATTGCAAGAGGTAATCCTCCGCATTTTAATGCAATTCCTTTTCCAATTTTTTCAAATTCAGAAGAGAAACAATCTTTCTCGAAGACCTTTTTGTACAGTAAATCCCAACTTTCATTAAAATCTAAAAGACGCATTTGACAAGGAGGATTACCTGAGCTAGCATATTTAGCTACTTCCACATTCCGAGTGGTTAAGAGTATTCGGCTTCCATTGGTGTAGTCCGGGAAACATAACTTTATATTATCCCAAGCTTCTGAAGTCCATATGTCATCAATGAGGATCAAGTATCTCCTGCCTTTTAGAAGCTTTTGCAGTTGGTCTGCTAGTTGGCCATCATCTTGCTCGAAATATTCATTAGTCCTTCCACTTATAGAAGAAAGAAGTCCTAGTAGTACATTTCTCGCGCAATACTCTTGTGAAACAATAATTTTTGCACGAATGTCAAAGTGAGACATAATGAATGGATCAGTGTAAAGCTTGTTAGCTAAAGTTGTCTTACCGATGCCGCCCATCCCTACAATCGAGACAACTTCTAGTTCACTTGATCCTCTTGCAAGTCGATCCTGCATCATCTCGAACTCACTTTCATGGCCAACCATAATATTCTCGGGCTCTACAGCACGTTCAGGTATACTGGCTAGAGAAAACTTTTGTGCTTTCAAACCTTTGATGTTAGTGTACCAGTCCCGTATCGCCATCCACTGCTTCATGATGGAATCAATGCGTTCTACTGCTTGTTCCAAGCAACAACAGAGTTTCCAGAAAGCGTTGCTCCGTAAAGTTGGTGTTTTTGAATCAAGAACTTTTATTGATCTCGAGTCAATCTTATCTTCTGCATTGAATACTACCTCTTTGATTTCAGCTTCCAAGCTTGTCAGCGCTTCAATATCCTCTGTTATATTACAGGGTTTCTCCATAATAGATCTCAAGGATTCAAGTTTCTCATAGAATGACAGCAAATTACATCCAGTAAGTTGCATTGATTGATTTATGGTGCTCATAAAAGAAGTAATAGCAGCATAAGCCATAATTATGTGTGATAAAAATAGGAATGTTTCTGCAGAGAGAAGAAGTAGAATATCTCGCAGTGTGTATGTGATGCAATTGGGAGTTTGTGCATAAAGAAAAAGGCAGAACCTCTTTGTGTTGTGTAATTTCTACAAGTTGGTAATTTCTCAATTTTAAAAACAGAAAGTGGAAAGGTCTTTCTTTTGTTTATTGAAATCACAAGAAAAAGGCAGAACCTCTTTTGTTTAAAAACATTGCTTTATATTCCAGCTGGAAAGCTCCACTCTCCACCATAGGCATTATTGGAGTAAAATTGACGGAAGACTTCCATTATGCCAAAAGCTACAATATTTTACTATCCAATTTCCTGCTCAGCTCCAAGAAATCAGCACAAAAGCCAGTAATTGAGGATGGTATGTGTCACGCCCCGATCTCGGGGAGCGGGACCGGCGATCAACCAAAATACCCGACCGAGCAAGCCTGTTAGATTTCCTTCGACCCGACTCGCCCAAAAATAAAGAGAAGATACATTTCATTGATTAAACACCAAAACGATTCCATAAACAACCCCAAATCCATTACCATTGGTTACTCTAAGTCTCAAAATACAAATACCTTCATAGTTTGAAGTGGAACATGTAATACACATACAACATTAGTAACTTGACTTTTCCGACACCAATACACAACCCACACTATGTTTACGGAGCCTCTAATAGATACAAAAAAGTATAATGATAGTGCCGGCAACAAGGCTCCAGCTATACCTCAAAACATAATACACACGGAACAAAAGATGCATGACCAAGAAATGAAGTAGAGCTCACCAAGTCAGGTGGGAAGAGGGTGTACCGCTATCACTGATATGTGACTACCCGGCCGGTCATCTTAAGAATTAATGACCCGATCCCCTATTGACTGCTTTCTCCATGTTTATTTCTGCTATTTTGATTTGCAGGGATGTTCGGTTTTGAGTTTCGGAGAGTTTTGGGGCACTTAGTCCCTAAATGAGAGCTTAAGTATTGGAAATTTGACCGTAGTCGGAACAGTGTAAAGACGGACTTCGAATACAATTTCGATGGTTCCGTTAGCTCCGTTGGGTAATTTCGGGCTTAGGGGCATGTTCGGATTGTGTATTGGATATCCGTAGCTAATTTAGCTTGAGATGCCGAAAAGTCGAATTTTGAAGTTTTCGATTCGATAGTGAAATTTTGATCCGAGGATTGGATTGGAATTCCGGAAGTTGGAGTAGCTTCGTAGTGTTGAATGTGACGTGTGTGCAAAATTTCAGGTTATTCGGACGAGATTTGATAGACTTTTTGATTGAAAGCGTAAATTTAGAGTTTCTGGAGTTCTTAGGCTTGAATCCGTGGTTGATTCGTCATTTCAATGTTGTTTTAGGTTTTCTAAGGATTGATATAAATTTGGATAGTGACATATGACTTGTTCGTGCGTTTGGTTGAGGTCTCGGGGGCCTCAGGATAATTTCGGGTGATTAATTGTATGATAGTTGGTGGTGGTTGTGGGTGCCGACTAGGGTGGTTGTTAGTGGTGGTGTTGGTTATGGATAGTCGCTAGTAGTGATGGTGGCTAGCAATAACAGTTAATAATGACGATTGGTGGTGGCCGCTAACAATTGTAGTGGATGATAGTAATAGCTAATGGTGGTTGTGGTTGATAGCTATGGTTGGCGATATATAATAATGGTTGATGTGCTGACTGTCGTTGTGACTATAGTTATGTAATAACGGTGGTTGGTAATAATAAATTGTGACAAGTGGCTAGTGGTGATGATTGTTGACTGCGATGATTCGACGGTGGTGGTTGTGATTGAGGATGGTATGTGATTGTGAGTGATGGGTAGTGATAGTTGATAATGATGGATGGTGGCCACCGTTGGTAGTGAAAGTCAATGATCAGTGGCAGAGCCACATTGAACCAAGAGGTGTCGCTTCGCTTGAAAATTACCTATATTGCTAGATAATTTTTTTTTATTTTATGTATATTTACTATACATTAACTCCTCTTGACTTTTTGATGTAACTAATTATATTTTGACATCCTTTGATGAAAATTTTGGCTCCACACTGTTAATGATAACATCTTAATGATTATATATATTACTAAGATTTTGTTATAGATTTTGATCAATGGCGGAGCCTGTTGTGTGTTTTATAATATGTACAACAAATTGGAAGATAAAAAATTATATAGGACAGAGACAGACACTACATAAAAGATAACATACAATTGAATTACAGGCCATCAAAATTCATCCGACCCGCTATGCTAAAATTTAGAAAGGAAAAAAAATTAGGAAGGAGATGGCCACTCAAATATGTGACTTTTGAATCGATATTTCTTTCAAAGAACTAGCTAATCTTCGAAACACCTTTAGGTCATGGCCTATTTTATCCTGCAAACAAATAAAGAATAAAAATGTAATTATGTCCCCAAAATAAAATAACAATTGAAAATTATAACAAGCAGTGCCATACAGGTATAAAAAGTTTAGATATCTATGAATTAGAGCTATATATTAATATTCGATGTTGCTTGTGTTTTTTTTTTTTTTTTACCATCTTGTTATTGCTAATGTTTTCCTGACTTCCACATTACTACATTTTCTTTCTATATATTGTTGTGATTATGCATGTACCGAAAGACGGACCAAATAAGACAATTTTTTATCCTTCATTTGTTAGGATAAAACAGGCCAGGACCTTAAGGTGTACCGAAGGTTAGCTAGTTCTCTGAAAGAAATATCGATTCAGAAGTTACCTGTTTGAGTGGACATCTTGTGAATTCTTTTTCTTTTCTAAATTTTGGCATAGGTAGGATGGGTTTGTTTTTTGGATGTCGTTTTAATGTAATTGTATATCATCTTTTATATAGTTTGTCCTGTAATTTTTTAATCCTCCATGTTGTTTTACATATTGTATATCACACAACTGGCTCTAATGTGCAATTTAGTAATTCCCATTTCAATGGAGTTCTGTTTTGTTCTTTCTAAATGTTTGTAAGTTAGAATTAGATTTTTGTGATGTCTTTCTAAATTTAATTATTTACAAGCTAAGGGAGTATTTTTATTGGAATTGGGCGGTGGTGTTACGAGTTTTCTAGTGATTATGATGAAATTTGAAGAAGGGGATTAGAGAAACGTTACACTAAAAGTTTTCTTAATATAAACGGAATTTTATAAGTTTTATGTATATTTAAAAATGTTTTTCTCTAAAGATGTTGTATAATTTTCGGCAAAGAGGACTCAATTGAACTCATTCTCCATACATAGCTCTGCCACTGAATGTAGTTGTCTGGTGAGTATTTGATGAAGCTTATAGGAAAAATGGGTACTCCTGTGAGTCAATTGATTTTGTAGTCTAAAATATTTGCACCATTTATTTTCTCCGAGCCATGTTAATTTACTATTGTTAAATGATTAAATGTGGTAGAATATGCATAAATTAACCATGATCATGTGAAAGAAGCTTATATATAAACCACATTTAATTTTGGTATACATATATTAAATTAACCACGGTCATGTAATTATACGGTGAATTAATGAGTGAGTCCCATGATTTTCGACTAATAAAAATGTTACCTGACAATGGTTTTGGTTCTCTTGTTCATTCTTGGCTTGCAATGACTTCCTAATACTAATGAAATCTTTTTACTCTGTTTGTATTAAGCATTGGAAGCACATGAAAAACGCACTTTGGACTTTGGACATAGCATACATCTATCTTGAGACAATTTTAAGGTTCCTTCCGACCTGTTTCTGCTAATCCTCATCCCAAACATTTGCTTAGCTTGTCCTAAGTCTTTCATTTCAAACTCCTTTGCCAGTTATTGCTTAACCAAATTGATCTCATTTATGCTAGATCCTGCAATTAGCATATCATCAACGTGCAACAGTAAAATAATATAGGATTCATCAAGATTTTTGATATAACAACAATGGTCCATCTCACATCGTGTGAAACCATTTTTATGCATGAATCCATCAAATTTCTTGTACCATTGTCGGGGAGCTTGTTTCAAACCATACAAACTCTTCTTCAACTTACACACAAGGTTTTCTTTACCAGAAACTTGAAAACCTTCAGGTTGCTTCATGTAGATGTCTTCTTCAAGGTCACCATGCAAGAAAGCAGTTTTAACATCTAGCTGCTCCAAATGCAAATTTTCTGCAGCTATGATACTTAGCACCAACCTGATAGTAGTTAATTTGACTACAGGAGAGAAGATCTCGGTGTAGTCAATTCCTTCCTTCTGCTGAAAGCCTTTTACTACTAATCGTGCTTTGTATCTCTTCTTACCATCATGCTCTTCCTTGACTCTGTACACCCACTTGTTCTGCAATGCCTTCTTTCCTTTTGGTAACTCCGTAAGTATCCATGTTTTATTCTTTTGAAGAGAATTCATCTCTTCTTTCATGGCTAGCTTCCACTTATCAGAGTCTATCACCTGCATTGCTTCAACAAAATGCTCTGGTTCTCCAGCATCAGTAAGAAGTAAATAGTGAAGAGAGAGAGAGTTAACCTATCTGGAGCATCCGTGACTTTTTTAGATCTCCTCAATGTAGGTTCATGAGTAACAGAATCCGAATTTGATTCAGGTCCTGATTCCAGATTTGGTTCTGCATTTAATTCTATCTCTAGTTCCGGTTCTGGTTCTGATCCAGGTTCGGCTTCTAGTTCTTCTTCAAATTCGGCTTCTGGTTCTTCATCTTCAATTTCAGAATCAGTTGTAATCCCTCTAGCCACTTCATTTTCTGAGATTTCTTCTAACTCAACTATCTCAGACATTGTCTGTTTGCTGGTGTTGGTTGGTTCTATTTCAAGCTTGTCCTTGTACATCACATTTTCATTAAATGTGACATTCATGTGTCTTAGGATCTTTCTATTCTGATCATCCCAAAACTGATAACCAAAATTATCATCACCATATCCAATAAAGAAACATTTTTTGGCTTTAGGATCAAGCTTATCTCTATTATTAGAGTTTACATGCACATAAGCAACACAACCAAAAAATTTCAGATGTGAGAGAGTTACCTTCTTTCCTGTCCATACCTTCTCAGAAATATCAAAATTCAGCGGTACAGAGGATCCCCTATTTATGAGGTAATCTGCCGTGTTAATAGCCTCAGCCCAAAAATACTTCGGCAATCCAGAATGTATTCTCATACTTCTGGCTCGTTCATTCAGGGTTCTGTTCATCCTCTCGCAACACCATTTTGTTCTGGTGTTCTAGGAACTGTCTTGATCATTCTGATCCCATTCTCCAAGCAAAATGCTTTGAACTCTTGGCTATCATATTCTCCTCCATTGTCAGACTTCAAACATTTTAACTTAAGACTTGTCTGATTTTCAACTTCAGCTTTCCATCTTTTAAAGGTAACAAACACATCAGATTTATTTTTCAGAAATAAACCCATACCTTTCTTGTAGAATCATCAATGAAGGTGACATAATAGCGTGAGCCTCCTAGAGAAGTTACAGGAGCTGGTCCCCACACATCTGTATGCACTAGTTCCAGCTTCTCTTTCTTTGGCGTCCTTCCCACATTTGAGAAACTAACTCTCTTTTGTTTCCCGTAAATGCAATCTTCGCACAAACCTAATTCAACATGTTTTAGGTTTGGCAACTTCTCTTTGGATGCCAAAAGCTTCATTCCCTTCTCACTCATATGCCCGAGCCTCCGATGCCACAATGTTGTATCATGACCATGATCAACTGTTGCTATAGTATCTCTTTCTATTGCAGTTGCATACAGTGTTCCCCTTTTGAAGCCTCGTGCCACAACCAAATTCCCTTTGGTTATCTTCCACAATCCGTTGCCGAATGTTGTTGTATATCCTTCATCGTCAATCTGATCCATAGATATCATATTTTTCTTGAGGCCAGGAACATGTCGTACATTTTGCAATTTCCATAGCGTGCCTTGTGAAGTCTTTATATGAACTTCACCTTTTCCGGCAATGTCGAGAGATTTGCCGTCTGCTAGATAAACTTTCCCAAATTTTCCAGCAATATAATTATGCAATAATTCTTTGCATGATGTAGAGTGAAAGGATACACCTGAGTCCAGAATCCAAGATTCGACTGGACTGTCTGCACAACAAATTAGTGCATCACCGACTTGTTCAACAATTATATTTGCTGAATTTTCTTCCTTCTTCTTCTTTGGTTCTCTACACTGGCTACTGTAGTGACCCTTTTTATCGCAATTCCAACAAGTAATGTCCTTGCGATTTTTTGGATTGTCCTCTTCTCCTTGACTTTGATCTGCCACGACCATAACTCTGTCCTCTTTGGTTGATTCTCCCCCTGCTTTCGGTACTAAAAGCAGATCCTGGGGAATCACTTGATTCTCTTCGGTGAATATCTTCACTTAGAACCAAGTCTCTAATATCATTCAATTTGAGTTTGGTACTTCTTGATGAACTGCTAACTGCAGTTACTGTTGCAGACCAACTCTCCGGTAGAGATGATAGTAGAATCAACGCCCTGATTTTGTCATCAATTGTTATATTAACAGAACTCAACTGAGTTAATATTGTATTAAACTCATTGATATGTTCTGTGACTGATCCACCTTCAATCATCTTTAAGTTGAACAATCGACGCATCAAATAGACTTTATTTGAAGCAGATGGCTTCTCGTACATATTTGATAACGCCTTCATCAGGCCTGCAGTGGTCTTCTCGTTAATGATGTTAAACGCCACATTTCGTGTTAGCGTCAAACGAATCACACCAAGAGCTTGGCGATCTAATAGATCCCAATCCGCTTTGGACATAGTCTCCGGTTTCACCTCGGTCAGAGGTAAGTGTAATTTTTTCTGGTACAAATAGTCCTATATTTGCATTTTCCAGAATCCAAAATCTTTGTCATTGAACTTGTCAATCTTAACCTTCCTTTCTTCCGATGCCATTTTTCACAAAAAATAATTTATGTGAATAGTGCTTGTGAATAGTGTCGCACTATTCTTGTGAATAGTACCTGCACCAATACTATACTTTTCTATCAGAAATACACTGTCTGTGCTCTGATACCAGTTGTTGGGAAGCATGTCAAGCTAATAGAAGGAAAATAATATTTAAGAGAGAAAAGCAATAAATTGCACAAGACAAGACAAGACAAGATTTACGTGGTTCGACAATTTTTGCATACTCCACGACCACACAAAGAATAGCTCTTTATTAATTGAAGAGAGAAAGAAGAAGTTTTGGGATGATCTACAAATGAAAACGTAGATCCCTATTTATAGGCATTTGAATGCCCTGCCGAGGTAAGCGCTTACATCATAAAAATGCCGATATAAGCGCTTACATCATAAGAATGTCGAGGTAAGCGCTTATATCACAAGAATGTCGAGGTAAGCGCTTATATCACAAGAATGTCGATGTAAGCGCTTACATCATATTTTCATCTCTTTTTGATTTTTCTTTCTTTTGTTTTGTCTACTTTCACATACAACAATAGGTTTGGTCCTATCACATACATACAACATATCGTTATCGTGGGACTTATTTGCAGTGCAAGGATTTGAACAAGAGTGTTTGGAGGATCCAATAAAATACTCAAGGTGGCACTTGTTGATCCAGACACCACCGTCACAATAAAATGGCTAAAATTTGTTAGGGAGAAAATAGTTAAGAGAGTGAGTAATTGAAAGAGTCAACTATTTCTCAAAGGTTGCTGGTATTTGAATTCAATTCCCCAAGATTTTGTAGATATAATCACACTTGCTCTTAGTTAATGTATTTTCAGTTAAAAAGCTATCGGGATTTCAGCCGAGCAGATTCAACAGGACATGCAAGACAAGTATGGAACATCTGTTGCTTGTATTTCTGCTTCAAAATTATATATGCCAAGGCTAAAGCTTGTTTGATCAGAATATTTAATTTAGTTAATGTATTTTCAGTTTGATTAGAGAACTGTTATACAGAATATCGATTTTTAGAGCTATTCGTTGAGGCAAAATATGATGTTTATCTTGTAATATATAGTATATACTTTTGATTGATGATAAAAAGACAGAACCAAATGAAAAACTACTACCAATGTTTTGCTCAAGTAATTAATTGCATCAGGACATAATATCTCCTTTGTTACTTTCATATGGTTCACTTGTGATCAGCATACTGCTCCAATCCTTTGGATACCATCTATTTACACCAATCTGCTCTATTTCCTTATAAGGACAATGTTTGTTGGCGCCGATACTTGTTATAATTTTCTCATGTTCAGTGATGCAACAATAACTATAAACTTAGTATGCAGCCTTACCCCTACCTTATGCAGGTAGAGAGGCAGTTTCCGATAGACCATCGGCCCAAGACAAACATGCATAATCATAACAATATATAGAAAGAAAATGCAGTAATGTGAAAGTCAGGGAAGCTATCATCAACTTTCACGACTAACTGTTGCCACCATCGCAAAAGAAATTTGCAGATCACTGAATGAGAAGTTTTGATTTCCTTGTTTATACAGGTCTATTTTTATTATAATCCACCAACATCTAGAAAAGACTAAACAAAACTCCAATTTTGACCTACCAAAATTTAGAACATATAAATCAAAAATCCACCAAAACTGGAATTGCTAAATATGTACATAAAATTTGGAGCATTTAAAAAAACACTGACAGACGGCTATACTCAAAATCATATACAATTAAGTTATGAATTGACATTTCTTTCATAGAATTGGCTAATCAGTGACGCACCTAATAGGTCATCACCTTTTTCTGCAGAAAACAAAAAAATATTTAGATTTTCCAAAATTAAGGAACGAGGGAAAATTATAGCAAGACAGAGCATGTAGGTAAAAGAACTTGCACAACATTATTGGACGGATTTGAATATAATATTAATGCAGTTTAACTTATTAAAGAAGATTATTGTTCTATTATCAAGGTTATTGTATTCAGCTTGCTATAAAGAATTATATGTTGTAGCAGATTTTTACTGTTGAAACAATTTCACAGGAAACAATTTTTTTTTAAAAACTTACACTTACTTTGGAAATGTGTAGTTTGGATTACAAAAACTATTTTTTATTTAAACAAAAAATGATTGTATAATAGGGAAAAGGTATAATTTAACTCAGTGGCTTAAATAAAGATCAGATTCTTATTTGTGATCATATGGTAATTTAAATGGAGAAATGGTTAAAAGTAAATGAATGATATAATAATTAAATTTAAGGAAGAAGATGTCTTACTATATTGACCACAAGGGAGGAATTACCATAGTTGTCTAGCATGTCCTGTTGAATTTGCTTGGCAGAATTCCCAAAAGATTCTGGACACCCAGTTAAACTAATACGAGCAAGCGTGGTTATATCTGCAAAATCTTGAGGGATTGAATCCAAATAAGGACAATATAAAATAGCTAGTCGTTCAAGGAAGGGAAAGTGATGACAACCAGCTCTCCAGTATTGAAAATCCACGTCTCGCAGGTACAAGAACTTCAAGCGAGGAAAACCATGGTCCGCTGCTTCCCACTCTTTGCCTTTACAGGC
This sequence comes from Nicotiana tabacum, assembly GCF_000715075.1. Lineage (NCBI taxonomy): Eukaryota > Viridiplantae > Streptophyta > Magnoliopsida > Solanales > Solanaceae > Nicotiana > Nicotiana tabacum. Next base: position 208,160,295 of record NC_134087.1, on the reverse strand, counting down.
ATCACCTATTAGTTTAAGAACTTCGAGTTTGGGCAATTTACCAACAATGCTCAAATCCTTCCACCACAAACAAGTCATACAAAGAGTTAATGCCTTCAGATTTTGTGGAAAAGCATCCGCAGGAGGTAGGAGCAAAGGTGGAACAGCATGTGTAGGACTTGGACCTCGCATTTTCAGAAACCTCAAAGGATCTAGTGGAGCAGCACCTGAAGGTGTAATGCTTTCTAGAAAGATCATGATAATGATAATGCAAGTAAGTCCAGCCCAAAAGGAGGAGCCTCAGTTGTGGCATAGTCAAAATTTCCGACGGTAATATCAAAGGATATAGAGGTGCCGTAAGTTCCTCGTAAGGTGGCGGACAAATAATAAAAGTTTCCAAATAACATAGTCTAGATATGGAAGGAGGAATATCTATTGATGAGGGAGTCTCTTTTCCTAGATAGTAATGCACGCTAGGAGAAAGACGCAAAGCTAGGTATCTCAAGTGAATTAGATCAAGTAACCCACTGGGAAAAACAATAAAGTTCATTAATGCAAGATCTAGTACTCTTACTAGCCTGAAAGGCAACAACTCTGACATGAACCCTGACTTACTATTCAAAAAGAAAATAGAACGAGCCTCATTATTAGGACACGATCTAGCCAATTTTTTCCCAATAATACGGTAGTTCAATTGGGTACTGGTCCGACCTCGACTATTTGAGGAAAAATGAATGGATAGTGCACTTGGATTTTGACCATTGTTTTCTCCAATAAAATTCTCTATATTCATGTTTCGAGCTTCCTTCAAGCAGATTTCACGGATCACGTCATGTATTCTACAATACTTCGTCTCTCCAAAAAATATCTCATAATCGATGGAAAGTGAACTTCTATCTATTAAATCTTGTAGACATTTTTCTGCCACTTCTTCTATGCTTTTCGTCTCTTCTACCTTCAAAAATCCCTCCGCTGCCAATAATTCCACAAGTTTATCGACATAAATCTCTTCATCCTCTGGGAAGATTGCAAAATACAGAAAACATGTTTTTAGGTGATGTGGCAACTGATGGTAACTCAAAGCAAGCACTCTCATGCATTGGACGTCAACATCAGTGCTTACCATTGACCTTACTTTCTCAGCAACACTTTGCCACTCATTCAATGTTTTACCAATTTTGGAGAGAAATCCAGCAATCACAGTAATTGCTAGAGGTAATCCTCCGCATTTTAATGTAATTTCTTTTCCAATCTTTTCAAATTCAGGAGAGAAACAATCTTTCTCAAAGACTTTTTTGTGCTGTAAACCCCAACTTTCATTAAAACTTAAAAGGCGCATTTGATAAGAAGTGTTACCTGAGCTAGCATATTCAGCCACTTCCATGTTTCGAGTGGTCAGGAGTGTGAGCACGTGATTTTTGCTTCACGGAAATTACTCCAAAAGAAATCGAAAATAAAACAAGTTACCTTCGAGTACAATTTTAAGAATTTGCGTGACATTTTTGGTAATTATTTTTGTCCGTAAATGTTTACTTTGTTGTAGTTAATCATAAAATATAAGAAATACATGTTGCATGCATATTTAGGATTTAATTGTGCATTTAGGAATTAATCAAATCATAGTTTGGTTCTAAAAGGAAAATCGCAAAAAATACTTATTTTTTCTTTTATGTGTCGTCATTGTGTGATTTTATTTTAATCAAATATTTTTATTTATGTGTTGATTATTGTAAGTGTTAATTAATATTTGTGTAGTTTATTTTGATTTTACAATTTAATTAGAAATTGTGTTTTTTTAATTAGAAAGTAAAGAAGGAAAAGAAAATAGTGCAAAAAATTGAGAAAAAATTCGGACCTGGGCTCATTTTAAACCCAAGGAAAATCAGGCCCAAAACACATTGATCTAGTTCGTCCCTCAGACACAAGAAACGACGCCGTCTTGGCACCTTCCATCTGGACCGTTGGTCAAACAGATCTAACGGTCCAGTTCAGCTCTCTCATTAATCCGAACGACGCCGTTTAGGCATGACCGATCAGAGTTGTTCATCCCATCCAATCCAACGGCTCCAAGCTTTCCCCAGATACCCGACCCACTGGTACCCGGATTGACCCATTCCCAACACTAAACCAAACGACGTCATCCCTTTAAGTGAAAAGATCAAGGCCGTTGATCATCAATGATCCAACGGCCGAAATTCAACTCCCCCGTCCCGTATATAAACCCTCCTCTCTTACCCCCACTCCCCTAAGCCAGACCCCCTCCCTCATCCTCGTCTCTCTCAGAGACTGAATCGAAACCGTCAAGAACTCTAGCGCCGCCCTTCCATCCCCCCACCTGAAACCCGGTGACAAAGACCACCAAATTAACACCCCTAGTGCACCTCGACCCTCTGGACACGGATCTGCAAACCGTTTGGTTCGAATCAACTTACATCGTCTCGAATCTTCATCTGAAGATTCGAGCCAAACCTCAACTTATACCAACCGATCCCAAATGCACACCAGTTACTCCCCTGACCTCCCTCGTGACCAAACCAAGCCTGGTTTGGTTCGAAGCTAACCAGAAAAGCTCAAACCCCTAATCTGAGCCCCAAGAACCCTAGAAATCCAAAACCTGGGGGTTTGTCCAATTAAACGAAGGGTTGGGGTCTAATAGACCTTAATCGAGGTGTTCTCAGTTGAGAACACTTCGATTAAAGTCCGTTCAACCCCAAAAGAGGTCCGAGTCAGAATCCAAGACGGGTTCGTCTAACCTTCAATTTCTTAAGGTATTTTCTTTTCCTTGTCAGTTTCATGTTTTGTCTATGTCTGTTTATGTGTTTAAATGTCAGTTTGAGTTTGTTTTCAATTGTGTCGACTATTCTGTCCACCTCGCCTGGACCTTTCATTTGGTCGAATTTGCATCTGCGCGTTTTGTTGCGTGTAATTACAGTTTGGACAATCGAGTCGAATAGGCTCCGCCGATTGGTTAAGTTTTGCGTAAAATCACTGTGCCTATCAGTATGAAATCACCCCCGTACCTGTTCGAGTTCGATTATTTGTTATCGATTGTATATGTTGTAATATATGGTCTGTTAATAAGTGTCGTCGATTAGTTTCGCAGTCTTGAATGTTAAAATAACCTGATGACAATTTGGTTTATATTGCTTCAATTCTGATTGAGTCAATCTTTACCATTTATCTATCAGTCTAGGAACTGTTTTAACTGATTGAATTGGATTTAATTCACTGCTTTAAACTGTTAGTGGAAGCCATGTGTGGACAGATGCTTTTGAATTAATCAGTTTATCCGACCATGCTTGATTAGAATTAAATATTATTTAAACAACTACTAATGGCCTGCAGAGAATAACAGGCTTTTCAGATTTAAAAAAACTGAAAAGAATTGCATCTGAAAAGGGGTATAGAATGAGTGCTTTTAAAATAAGGAAGCATGGGGGGTCAGTTTTTAATTGGTTTTAACAAGCTGGAAATCAGTAACAACATGGGTTTAATGATAAAAAGCTGAAGATGCACATGAAAATGGTAGTGGAACATGCTGTACAGTAGGATATTCACTACATTTTTGAACTTCAGAAGATTAAAAAGAGGAAAAAACTCCATGCCTAGAGAATCCTAAGTGGAAATGATAGCCATGAGGAGTTATTTTAAGCCATGGGCAGCCTGTCTTTGGAGGGAGGTCCTTCTCTTCTAATAGGATATAAAAGGGAGACTGAAAGAGAGCAGAGGGGGGAGAACTGAAAATAAAAGAGGTTAGAACCCAAGGGAGCTGATCTTGAAAAAAAAGAGAGCTCATTTCTGGACTTCCATCCTAGGTAGACAATAAACAAAAAACCTTTGTTTGCTCTATTGAAGCTGAAAATTCTGCTTTTCTTCACTTTTACTGTTTCGAAATCAGCATTAACTGCTTTGTTCCATAGAAACTTAGGCTTCTTCCTTTGAATGTCTTGAAACATCAGTAAACTACTATTGTCTCGTACCTGTCTCCCTTCTGCTTTGGCTCAGATTGCATTTTGGTGATTGCTGGGTTTTCAATTGTTTGCTCTTGAGTTTGCTGGGTTTATTTGCTACTGCTTCCATTGGTTATAGCAGAATTTTCACTGGGATTTATTCTGCTTATTGTTGCTGTTGCTGCTGTTATTTGTTGGTTACTGCTGCCGTTTGCTGCTGCTGATTTCTACTTTCTTCTTGTTGTTGTTGTGTTTCAACATCCAGGTATATAACTGATCCACTAGCTCAATGTAAGCTGAAATTTGAAGCATGAATGAAAAATGAAGAGTTGAAGTTGTTTTGAATATTTTTTAGTTGTATAGTGAACACTAAGCGGTATACGTATAATTGTTCATGTCTTCTACTAGAATCATGTAGGTATGGGCTATGTATAACTGAACAATATTTTGTAGTAGTTTAGTTGTAAACTTCCTCCCTTGTGCGCTTAGTTAAAATGGATTGATGTTGTAGAAAACATGTTCTGTTGTTTCAGATTTAACAACATACTTAAGAGTAAAAATGGTACGTTCTGTTAGGCCTCTTAGACTATTTCCAAAATACTTAATAGTTACCTCATGGAACAAAAGGCTTGTTTTAAAACTTACAGGAACATTGTTTAATTAGATAGCACGGGTTCACATTTCAGCCCCTTGTAAATATCAAACATATATAAAATAAGTCAATTAGGCCCAACTGGAATAAGGATGGCCCAGGCCTAGTTTCACGCCATGCACATTAGGCATGGGCCCATAACTGTCAGACGGACTGCTCTTATTGCGTTCATTTTAGATTTAACGAATCATGTTCAAAACTTAACTATAATAACTCGAAAGTATGTAAATAAAGTAAGACCTTTTCTTCATTTATCTTAGAGACAAACGAAAAATAGAAAATGTAGTCATTCTAAGATTATCCTTTTAAAAAATAATGAGAAGAGCCTCGCCAAATAAAAATGCAAATTGCGGGGCCCTCAATAATTGGTCATAATAAATACTTAGATTTTCTGGGATGGGCCGTCTAGCGAACCTCACGGTTTGCCCCAAAGATAATAACGTGTTAGACTCTTTAGATGCGATTTTTAATTAAATTACATGCTTAAATTCGGGTGCGCATTTATGTGACCCAAATCCAAATCTCAACGGAGTCAGAACGTATTAACAACCACGGGTGCATTTATTGTGACGTGGTTCGAGATGCATTTTCACAACGTTGCAATTCTATTAAAAAATAATAATAAAAGCGGTTTTAAACTTAATAAAAGCACACAGGTTATAACATGTATTAAAATCAGATATTTAGCCATTATAACAATTTAAGCAACCGTGCTAGAACCCCGGGATCTGTGGGTGCCTAACACCTTCCCTCGGGTCAATAGAATTCCTTACTTAGAATTTTTGGTTCGCAGACTTCATTTGGAAAGTCGAATATTTTCCTCGAATTGGGATTCAAGATAAATCGGTGACTTGGGACACCAAAAGCCAAACCTTTCCCAAGTGGCAACTCTGAATTAAATAAATAATCCCATTTCGAATATTGTCACTTAAATTAGAAAAACTCCCTCACGCATTTATCCTCCGGGGTAGGTGCGCAAAAAGGAGGTGTGACAGCTCTGGCGACTCCGCTGGGGATCGAACCCAGAATCTCTGGTTCAGGGTTCAAGAGTTCGAGCTTAGAATAATTGTTATATTTGGCTTTATTATCTGATCTTTATTACATGTTTGGGCATAACGTGCTAAATGTTGCCTTTCACCGCTTTGATATTATCTGAACTGTATATAAACTGTGTCGAAACCCTTCTCTTCTTACCTCCGGGGAGGAGCTTGCTGGTCAAGACTCCCTATTCTGTTAGTGTCAATACCTTGAAATAAGAAAGAGGCCGGACAAGTTACAAAGCCGGACGATCTCGCGGGTCCCCGGTACGTATCCCCCTCCTCGATTCGAGTTGTCCGCTCGGGTACACAGTCTAGAACAAATAACCAGGTTATAAACCTAGTATAACAAGACCTCATGCCGGATCCCTAGTAGGAACGCGTATTTGCATCATGTTGCATTTGACATAGGGGGCTCAACACAGGGGTTGGGTCCGTCTAGGACAAGCAACCCGAAATGAAAAGACCATCATACTGCATCCCGTTTATTTTGCGCATCTATTTGCTTCAGATCTGCATGCTGACCGGTTTCTGAAATCGAGAAATTTTTTGAAAAGAGGAAAAGAAAAATAGCAGTGTAGGGAGGTAACTACTTATTTTTAGAAAAATAAAACCAATGTCCAAGTAGTGTCAAAACCTCGCCGAATTTTTTTTTTAAAAAAAATGAAAACAAAATTTGTCTTTTAGTTTGATTTATTTTAAAAAAACAAATATATATAATACAAAAAAAATATTTCCTTTTAATCACTCTCAAAAATCCAAAAAATATTTGTTTAAAAATTAAAAAAAAAATTCAAAATTCAAAAATATTTTTTCTTTTGTAGTATCTCTTTCATAAGTTCAGACTAATAGTCCAAATACTTCCTTAGGAGATTTTTCGAAATTTCAAAAGAAGTTAAAATTCAAAGAAAAATATTTCTTTAGTCGTCGTTTCTTTTCAAAAAAAAAAAAAATCGAAATCCAAAAATATTTTCTCCTTTTCTTTGTAAGTATTTTATTCGAAAAAAAAGGGTTAGTTTATTTCCTCTATTCCTGATCGGCCCGAACTACGCCGATTTGATTCTCACAGGGTGTGAGATACGTAGGCAACCCTCATCGGGTCCAACCTCCCCTTTTCGGAAATAGCCAAAATGTCGGAATTTTAATTTCATCATAAATGAGTCGGGTGATGCCGTTTTGTCAAAGAATAGCCGAATGTTCCCGAAAGGGACGCCGGAAGGCTGACTTTGCATAAACAGCCATTTTTGGTCATTTTTTAAAATTTTGACCAATTTGCCCAATGGCCTTAGGATCCTCGTCCCCGAGGCTCTGTGAGGCCGTGTTCCCAATGTCGGGTCACTATTCTGAAAAAAAAAGAAAAAAAAGAGAGAGTCATAAATACATCAAGTGATGTTGGTTTTGTCAAAAAATAGCCAAATGTTCCCGAAAGGGACGGCGGAAGGCTGACTTTGCATAAACGGCCACTTTCGATCATCCTTTAGAGTTTGGGTCGATTGACCCGCACAGCCTTAAAATCATCATCCCCGAAGTGCTGAAAGGCCGTGTTCGAAAATCGGATCTCTCTTTTCTAAAAAATAGTCAAATCATTTTTCGAGTCAAATCATTTTTGCTTAAATCACCTTAATAAATGTGCAGGATGAGCACAATGCAAAATGAACGCTTTTCGATAATGACTAAAATCCCTGTCAAGTTGCGGCTATGGTGGAATGATCTAGTTGGTGAAGGGCAAGATGAAGTCAAGAAATATCTGAAAGGTCTCACGGGTTTATTGGAAATCCAGCCTCGGGGATATATCATAAGAGCTTTGGTCACCTACTGGGACCCAGTACACAATGTCTTCCACTTCTCCGAATTTGAACTCACCCCGACTCTAGAGGAAATAGCCGGGTACATCGGAAATGCTGAAGTTCCATTAAGGCAAAAATACCTGGTTGCCCCAAGAGCTGTCACTGTGCATCGTTTTCTAGATTCATTAAAGATACCCAGGATGGTCCATAACCCAGATTTGGCCGTAGGTTTCTGTAATCCACACTTTATATACGACAGATATGGTCATGTAGGAGGATTCAACAACCCGGGTAACAAGTTATGCAGCAAAGGCAACCGTCAGAAGTGGGAGGAGCATAGACGAGTGGCTTTCATGATAACATTTTTGGGTCTTTTGGTGTTTCCGAGGAAAGACGGGAACATTGATCTGAAAATATTCGGGGTCGTCAGTACCTTGCTCACTCAAAATAAAAGCACTCTCGTGCCTATGGTAGTATCTGATATCTTTCGAGCTCTCACAGCCTGTAAAGCCAGGGGGGAATTTCTTCGAGGGGTGTAATTTACTGCTACAAATATGGATGACTGAACATCTCTGCCATCGTTCCGAGCTTTTGAGTCATGGTTCCTCGAAGAAAACTTGCATAGAAGAGTTTTACACGAGAACCAAGGAGGTCAGTCTACCCGAAGGAGTTACGGCATGGACGTCATTCTTTCAGACTCTCACTGCCAGCCAAATACAATGGACACTGGGATGGTTGCTTATTGATGAGGTCATGTATATGCCGGCGGCTAGAACCCACTTTCTATTGATGGGACTTAAGAGCATTCAGCCTTACGCTCCCTATCAAGTTTTGAGACAACTCGGGAGATGCCAGATAGTGCCACACGAGGAAGATCTTAGTGCTCAAGCAATTAAGATTAGCCCTGACGGACAATTTCCTGAAACAAAAGTCCGCCAAATCTAGAATGAATGCCAATGTTTGAAAGCAGATACTTGTGTGCAGGATCGGGCCAAAAGTGAAGTAGCGCCAGGGTACCTTGCGTGGTACAGAAGAGAACTTGAACACGAAAGGCCGGCTAAAAGACCCCATATCCTGAATTTTACCGAGTCATCACAAAAGCAATGGGATTGGTTAGCAAAAGAAAAAGGCTATCGTGCTGAAATCAGCAAATTGAAACGTCAAATTGAAGGTCTAAAATATGAGCACAACGTGCAAGTTGCTACTGGTCTGGGATAAAAGAACAGGTTGGCCCAGGAAAACGAGGCGCTTAAGGCCCAAATCCAGCAAATAAGGATAGCCGCTGATAACCAACAAAGAAGCCGGTCGGATGAGCGACTGATAAAAGGTTTAAAAATGGAAATTAGGGAGCGCCGGAGTGAGTTGGAGAATTTTGAGAATACCATAGCAGGACTCGAGGCACACTGGGCAAAAAGAACAGGGGAGCGCAACCGGTACCTGCAACAGTTGAAAAGGGATCACAAGCAAACCATTGCCAATTTGAAGAGAAAGGTGGTCACTCTTGAGGACAGAGCAGCTGAGCAAGCCCGAACCTTTGAAGCTGAAAATAGACATTGCTATGATTTACTGGCCCAAATGGAAGTAGAAATTCAGCAGTGGCAGAATCAGCATCTCCAGAATTCTCGGGTTTTGAAAGCCCGTAATGATCAAATAGAGCGCCTACTCATAGAAAAGGGGCAAACCAGGGATAAGATTAAGACCATTGCCCACGCCATCATTAGGAGGTGTCTACGATGTGAAGATATGACCCGCATTACCTTTTTCTCGGCAGTGATGATTTATGTCAAGCAGACCATGTATGAGCTGGAACAACTTCAAAGGGACATCACACCTAAGCCCGCGGCGAGGCCGAACGATGCCCCGCGGGCGCCAATTCTTAAAACTTTAATGTATTTATAGGTCGAGTCTGTATTTTCCGTCTTGGCGTCTTTTGTTTGTCTTTTCGCATCAGGGTGTATCAGTAGTTGTTGAGTTTGTATTTATTTCAAGTCTGTTATTCTCCCTTTTTCAAAAAATGTTAGTTTGTAATAGATTGTTTCAGTAATAAAAAAATGCTTCTTTATTTTTACACTTATTTGTCTTGAACTACGTAATGATCTGATTCACGCGGCATCGTGATACGTAGGCAATCCTCATCGGATCCGTTCACGTTTTTTAACTTCAAATAATAATAAATAAAAAAAATATAATAATAAAAATAATAATAATAAATAAAAGGGAGCATAAAGAGAAGCCGGAATGACGCATGTCATCGATGCAAACATGTAGAAATTCACTTAACTCTATAGGTACATTACACCCCAACGTGAGATTACATGTCTGTTATTTGTTTCAAACTAACCGTTTGCTTGCTGCTAAGTCCAGGTTTTTAGAAAGGTGGTTTGGTTTGGTGGAGGTCTGGCCTCACATTCATACTTTACAAGGTCGAAAGGAAGTGTTCAGTTGCCCGTCACTAAGTCGAGAGGAAGTATTCACACTTACTTCACGAGATCAAAAGGAAGTGTAGAGATGTCTTCAGAAATTCCTTTGCCAACAATTCCTGTCTCCGAAGAGAGTTCAATCTCGGCCATCCTAACTTCCGAATCAGCAACTGCTGAAGAAAACAGAATCTTGCGGCTTCGCATGTTGGAAATGTTGGATGACTGGAACAATGGAAAAGAGCCACCGAGTGTAATCCCTGGATTCCCCGAGTTGTTCTCTAGGACAAATGGGACTTCCAACGTCCCCATAAGTTATCCAACTAGCCCATTCGGGTACCCTACCATTTCAGCCCACTCCGCTGGATCACTCTCTGATTCTTATCCCCGGATGTCAACGACAGATGTGGCTACAAACATATTCACTGCACCGCCCTGTCCAATCGTGGCACAACCCGCTACACACAGGCCTAATTTGACTTTTCCTCATTCACATTTCAAGCACCATCCTTCTTGCTGGAACCAACTCGGCTTGCCACCAGCACTCACCCTCAGCACCCTCAATACGAGCTTACGCCTAGGTAAGACCAAAATCCCAAAGCTTTTGAACAAGATGAAATGGCAAAAAGAATGAGGAGCCTTGAGCAGAGTTTAAAAAATATGCAAGGTTTAATCGGGCAGAAGAGTGTTTCCTATACTGATCTGTGCATGTTCCCTCACGTGCACCTGCCTGTAGGGTTCAAAACACCGAAGTTTGAGAAATATGATGGGCATGGCGATCCCGTTGCTCACCTTAAAAAGTATTGCAACCAATTGCGTGGGGCTGGCGGCAAAGAAGAATTGTTGATGGCATACTTCGGAGAAAGCTTGGTGGGCATAGCCTCAGAATGGTATATGGATCAAGACATATCTCGATGGCACATTTGGGACGATCTTGCCAGAGATTTTGTAAGGCAGTTTCAGTATAATATTGACATCGCACCAGACATGAATTCTTTGTCAAACTTGAAGAAGAAACCCTCAGAAAGCTTCAGAGAATACGCTATTAAATGGCGCGAGGAAGCATCAAGGGTAAAACCTCATATAGATGAAATAGAAATGGTCACTACTTTCCTCCAAGCTCAAGAATTTCCAAAACATGATGTCGGCCATGGGGAAACATTTCGCAGAAGCAATTAAGATCGGAGAAATGGTAGAAAATGGGCTAAATACGGGTCGAATTCTAAGCCAATCTGCTATCAGAGCTACCTCCCAAGCCATCCAGGGTGGGTCTGGAGGAATAGCAAAGGGAACGAAAAGGGAAGAAACGTTCATGGCAACATCGGGTACAAGGAGAAACTATACTCCCGGACCTCTTTTCTCAGAGAGGACCCCGCAGCACTATTACCCTCATCAAGATTTGGCCTATACTCCCCAGCCCTACTCGGTCATGAATACTCAGCCTTATGTCTGACCACCGCAACAAGCCAATCGGAACCAAGCTCCACCTCCCAGAAATCAGCCTCCTTACCGAAACCACTATAATCCACAACTACCCCAAAATAACTTCCGTCCTCAAGAACCACCCAGAAGACAAACTTTCACACCTATTGGTGAACCGTATTCTACCCTATTCCCAAAACTAGTCCAGATGGGTTTCTTGCAACCAGTCCCTCAAACAAGGCACAATCCAGCATCACCTGCTTACAAAGCTAGTGTCAGGTGTGCTTATCATTCGGGAGCAGAAGGGCATGATACCAATGATTGTTGGACTTTAAGAAGGGAGGTAGAGAACTTAATAGAACAGGGAAAGATAGTATTAAGGGACGAGGAGGTCCCAAATGTGACCAACAATCCGTTGCCCGCTCACAATAATGGGTCGTTGATTGGGATAATCTGTGAGGACAAGGAGTTTGATCCTGCCCTGAAAGCTATAATCGCCATTGTCGATATAGAGAGAAAGCCTAAAGAAGCCCCGAAGCAAGAGAAAGGGGAAAAGAAGACTAATACTGTCAAAGCTGAGCTCGAGAAGAAGGCTGGGACAAAGACGGAGACGATGTTGCCTTCGAAGAATGAAGTTCTCTATATTCCACGAGGTCGATCAGAGAAGCCACAAAGATTCGAAATAAAAAGGGCAATACCGATGTACGTGTCGAAAGGGGCCTATGTGGTCCGGGGGACGATTAAACCGCCTTGGCTGAATGAGCTAGTGGTTATCGGACGCGTGCCACAGAAGCCAATGACAGACCCGTCTACGGTACCGTGGAATTATCAACAAACATTGGTTACATACAAAGGGAAAGAAATCACGGGGAAACTTCCAGAAAATACTTCTGCTGGAAAATATTCAGACATTCAAGAAGTGAACAATGCCACACGGAAGCGCTTCCCACCCAAGAAGCCTGTAAGCACTGAAGAGGCAGAGGTTTTCTTCCAGAAGATGAATATGCCTGACTATGAAGTGGTGGACCAGTTGCGCAACTACCCTGAGCAAGTGTCTATGCTATCTTTGTTAATGAGGTCTGCCGAACATCAGAAGATCTTGCTCAAAACCTTGAACGAAGCGTATGTACTGGCTGAGACTTTAGTTGAACAACTTGAAAGAATGACGGAAAGGTTCTTTGCGGTTAATCAAGTTTTTTAGCAAGAACGATTTACCTCCAGAGGGAGAGACTCACAACAAGGCTTTACATCTGACGGTCAAGTGTGAAGACTACTACGTCAAGCGAGTAATGTTGGATGGAGGTTCGGGTGTCGACATTTGTCCGCTCTCTACGTTGCAAAGAATGGAAGTTGGGTCCGGAAGGATTCGCCCCAATAATGTATGTGTAAGAGCTTTTGATGGCATCAAGAGGGACACCCTTGGGGAAATAGACTTGATATTGACTATAGGGTCGGTAGAGTTCGAAATAACTTTCCAGGTACTGGATATGGACACATCTTACAATTTTCTCCTCGGAAGACCTTGGATTCATGCTGCAGGGGTTGTACCCTCCACTCTCCACCAAATGGTGAATTTTGAATATGAAGATCGGGAAATTGTGGTCCACAGAGAAGACGAACAATCTATTTATCGGGACCCATCCATCCCATATCTCGAAGCAAGGGAAGGGTTTGAGCACACAGATTATCAGGCTTTTGAAGTTGTGCTGGCGGAACAGTATAAAGAAGGGAGCCCTTGTCCCCAACCTTTCTTGTCCAACGTTTCAATCATGGTTGCTAAAGAAATGATCCGTCAGGGATTCAAACCAGGAAAAGGGCTTGGAAAATCACTGCAAGGAATAACTGAACCGATCACCTTGCCTTCCACTAAGAAACTCTTTGGGATAGGCTTCCAACCAGCTCCAAAAGATGAAGATTGGGCAAAGAAGAGAAAAAATGAGGGGTGGAAGTTGCCTCAACCATTTCCACATTTGTACGAAACTTTCGTCAGACCAAAGTACATTGAAGAAGAAGATGACGAGGCCTTTACGGCCGAAGAGATTGAAGAAATATGTGGGGCAATGAGAGAAATGCTTTACGAAACTCACATGGTTCAGCTGGGAGAAGGCACAAGCACCGCTGAGGTGCTATACATGGGGCCAAATGTTAAGCTTCAAAATTGGGAGGCCACACCGTTCCCAGTTAGGCAGGAGTCCGGGTAGACCTGTCCTGCCACCTTTCCTGCATCACGAGTTATCCCAGGGTGTAACTCAGATGTTTTTCTTTAGTTTCCTGTTTTAACTTCCTGAATTATAAACCCTGTTATCTTCCCAATTCTAAGGAATAAAATCAGTATTTCATCATTTTTCCTTTATTCTTTCTGATTTTTGCTATTTTTCTTTTATCTTTTCCTTTTAGTTATAATAGTGCGGCTTTAAATAATATGACATGCTTGCGGACTTCACGCCCAGATCCAAACGAGTTGTTTAACTGTGAAATAATGAACCAAGAACCGGAATATGACGAAGAAGAGGCTTTTAGGGAAATAAATCTAGAACTGGAACACTTTGATAATAAACCTATGCCGAATTTGAATGACACCGAACCGGTTAACTTGGGAACTCTTGAAGAAGTCCGAGAAACCAAAATAAGCATTCACACAGATGAGAAAACGCGCAATGCAATAATTCAACTCCTCTTTGAATTAAAAGATGTGTTTGCTTGGTCATACGATGACATGCTAGGATTAGGTATTGATCTAGTGGTGCATAAATTGCCAATTTACCCTGGTTGTCCTCCAGTTCAACAGAAGCAGAGGAAGTTCAAGACTGATATCAGTGATAAGATCAAAGAAGAAATCACAAAGTAGCTGAAAACAGAAGTAATTCGGGTAGTCCAGTATACTACGTGGTTGGCTAATGTAGTTCCGGTACCGAAGAAAGATGGGAAAACTCGGGTGTGTGTGTGGATTATTGAGATTTGAATAGGGCAAGTCCCAAAGACAATTTCCCGTTGCCCAACATCCACATCCTTGTTGATAACTGTGCCAAATATGAGATACAGTCTTTCGTAGATTGTTACGCTGGATATCATCAGGTGTTGATGGACGAAGAAGATTCCGAGAAAGCCGCCTTCACTACACCTTGGGGTACTTACTGTTATCAGGTTATGCCGTTTGGTTTAAAGAATGCCGGGGCAACTTACATGAGAGCCATGACTGCCATTTTTCATGATATGATGCATCAAGAGATAGAGGTGTATGTAGACGACGTGATAGTCAAGTCCAGGACTCAGGACGATCATGTTCGAGACTTGAGGAAATTTTTTGAGAGGTTGAGAAAGTACGACTTGAAGCTGAATCCGGCTAAGTGCGCCTTCGGATTCCCATCGGGAAAGCTTCTGGGTTTCATAGTAAGCAGGAGAGGTATCGAGTTAGATCCAACAAAGATAAAGTCTTTCTGAGATCTACCTCCTCCAAGAACGAAGAAAGACGTGATGAGTCTATTGGGCAGGTTAAACTATATCAGTCGATTCATTGCCCAACTGACTAGCACATGTGAGCCCATATTCAAGCTATTGAGGAAGGATGCAGCAATCAAATGGATGACTGAATGTGAAGAGGCTTTTGACAAGATCAAAGAATATCTTTCAAATCCTCCAGTCCTGGTCCTGCCAGAGCTAGAGAGACCCCTGTTCTTGTATCTGACGGTCTTGGAAAATTCCTTCGGCTCGGACAACATGACATAACTAGAAAGAAAGAGCAGGCGATCTATTACTTAAGCAAGAAGTTCACCGGTTATGAAGTCAAATACACTTTGTTGGAAAGAACGTGTTGTGCTTTGACATGGGTCGCTCAGAAATTGAGACATTACCTCCAAGCTCATACTACTTACCTCATAACCAGGTTGGATCCATTGAAGTACATATTCCAGAAATTGATGCCTACTGGGAGATTAGCAAAGTGGCAAATCTTGCTTACTGAATTCGACATCGTCTATGTCACTCGCACGACAATGAAAGCCCAGGCATTGCCGGATCACTTGGCTGAGAACCCGGTTGATGAGGAATACCAACCATTGAGTACTTATTTTCCAGATGAAGAGATAAACAACATAAGAGTAGTCTCAGAAGACGCTCATGCTTGGAAGATGTTCTTTGATGGGGCTGTAAACGCCAAAGGTGTAGGAATTGGGGCAATCTTGGTCTCACCCACTGGTCAACACTATCCGGCTACAGCTAGGCATCGTTTCTTTTGCACGAACAATACAACTGAATATGAAGCTTGCATCATGGGCATAAATATGGCGATCGATCAAGATGTTGAAGATTTGTTGATTATGGGGGATTCTGATTTGATTGTCCGACAAGCCCATGGTGAATGGGAAACTCGAGATGTCAAGCTTATTCCTTACCGGCAGCACGTGGAGGATCTCGGCAAATGATTCATATCAATAGAGTTCAGGTATATCCCACGGTGTCACAATGAACTAGCCGATGCATTTGCCACCTTAACTTCAATGTTACCTTACCCGGGGAATGCCCGCATCGATCCTTTGGAGATCCAAATTAGGGAAAGACACGATTACTGTAATGTAATTGAGGCAGGACCAAGTACCCAGCCATGGTAACATGATGTTAAGAAGTTCTTGAAGACACAAGAATACCCCGAACATACTACTGGAGATCAAAAGAGAACTATTAGGCGGCATGCGAGTGGATTCTTTTTGAGCGGCAAGGTATTGTATAAAAGAACCCCGGATCTCAACTTGTTGAGATGTGTTGACGCAGAAGAGGTTAGAAGAATCATGCACGAGGTACACGCGGGAGTATGCGGGCCCCACATGAATGGGTACGTTTTAGCAAAGAAAATCCTTCAAGTGGGTTATTACTGGATGACCATGGAAAATGACTGTTTTAGTTTCGTTCGAAAGTGTCATCAGTGTCAGGTGCACGGTGATTTGATTCATGCACCTCCCACAGAACTGCATCCCATGTCTGTACCTTGGCCATTTGTTGCTTGGGGCATGGACGTCATTGGGCCAATCGAGCCAAAAGCCTCAAATGGACACAGATTCATATTGGTCACTATTGATTACTTCACAAAATGGGTCGAAGCTGTCACTCTCAAATAGGTCACTAAGAAAGTCGTGGTGGATTTTGTACATTCAAATCTTATCTGTCGTTTCGGTATTCCTGCAACTATCATCACAGATAACGCGGCAAACCTGAATAGTCACTTGATGGAGGATGTATGCGAACAGCTCAAAATAACGTATAGGAACTCCACTCCTTACCGGCCCAAGCCAATGGCGCTGTTGAAGCAGCAAACAAAAACATCAAGAAGATTTTGAGGAAGACAATCCAGAGTTCCAGACAATGGCATGAACAGTTACCTTTTGCCTTGCTGGGATATCGCACTACAGTACGCACATCAGTAGGGGCAACCCCATACTTGTTGGTTTATGGGACCGAGGTTGTGATACCAGCAGAGGTAGAAATTCCTTCGCTCCGAACCATTGTTGAAGCAGAGATTGAAGATAACGAATGGGTTAAGACTCGATTGGAGCAGTTGACCTTAATTGATGAAAAGCGAATGGCTGCGGTCTGTCACGGGCAGTTGTACCAACAAAGAATGGCCCGCGCTTACAACAAGAAGGTGCGACCCAGGAATTTTGAAGTAGGTCAACTAGTGTTAAGGCACATTCTTCCGCATCACCAGGAAGCGAAAGGAAAATTTGCTCCTAATTGGAAAGGTCCATACATTATTAGGAAGATATTACCAAGAGGAGCGTTATATCTAGGTGATATTGAAGGAAATGATCCTGAAACAGCTGTGAATGCGGATGCGGTCAAAAGGTACTATGTTTGAGTTTACTTCGGTGACGTCTTGGCACATTTGAGATGATGAAGGCTTTTTATTCCCGCTACCCAAACACTATCAACTCTTTTTACAAACCTTTGAGCCGGTTACATTTCTTTGGCTACCCTCTTTGGAATCCAAAAAGCACTGTTGAGAAAAAAAAATTTGATTGGCTTGAACTACGTCTGACTTGATTCCGAAAGATACGTAGGCAGCCTCTCTCTGGGGTTCAGTCACACCAAAATAAAAATCCATTTCCCTCAAAATGAAACTGGGGCAGATGTTATAATGGTCCCGCGGTAATCCCGTTTTGAATGGTTCCAAAGTTGTGAGGCAAGAAAAGGTCACAGCTACTTGGATCCGAGGCAAGAAAATGAGAGAAATAAAATGAGAGAGACTTATTGGTGAAAACCCACACGGGCACCGTAAGGCAATGGTGAGCAGAGAAATCGAAAATGAGAGAGCTTGTTTAGTAAAAACTCGCAAAGAGTGCTATCAGGCGACGGTGAGAAGAGAAATGAGAGAGGTCGACTAGCGAAAACCCGCAAAGGGCGCTGTCGGCTGAAAAGATGATTTCACCACAGAAAGTTCTGGCAAGGTTCCCTGGTTGGGAAACATAGATCTGTTTTTGGTTCATGAGGAAATGCAAGTTCGTGAGGGTCAGACATCCAGTCCAAAAGGCATGTCATGTCAGTTTAAAGCCAACATGCACCCCAGATAAGTCCTTCTTTTCCCCCGAAAGAGACGTTTCTCTTTTAAATTCATTTCTCCGCTCTTTGATTACCTTTTCTTGAATCCCTTTCGTTTTAACTCTAAATTCCAAAATGTGTTGGAAAGAAAAGGTGGCAGGACCGGTTTCACAGAGCTCCGTCTAGCAAGAACTGAAGAAAATACCCAGCCTCAGTGATGCGTCAGTCCAATCCCGACTGATCATAATGTTGATTGCCTCCTAAGTAAAGACACAAAAAAAAATCCCCAATGAGTCTGCCCCAGTAAAAATCCCCAAGCAGAATGAGATGGAAGGACCAAAGCCTTACACGGGCGAATCATCATGAAATCCAAAAATCCGAGTTTGATCAGTTTGAAAGGGGGTCGCCTGTGAATCCAATCAATGGCGGAGTTTCTCAATAGAAATGAGGCCGAGACCAAGCAATTGGAACGATCAAGGTCACCGAACCAACCACCATTTTCAAACTGACAATTGTTCTTTGTTTGGAGAATTGAAACAGGTGCAATCCAAAGCAACCGTGCAAGAAGCAGGTTCAACCAAAAGGGAAAAGAAATGCACAAGTGTAAGAAACTGCTTTTCAGCAAGGAATCAACCCAAGAGGGAAGTTTCCTCCAAATTCTTTCCTGCATTTTTACTGAACAAAATAATAAAACAAAACACCAAAAAAAAACGAAAAAGAAATAAGAAGAAAATTCCAAAAAAGGGTTAGTTTAGAATCCCCAGTATCAACCTATTTTGCGCCAACATTAGGGCTTCAATCCCTAAGTTGAGACTTTAGACATAGGGTCTCCATTCCCTAGTCGCCTTTATCAATATTAGGGCTCCAATCCCTGAGTTGAGCGATTTTTCTTTTAGCCGACATTAGGGCTCCAATCCCTGGGTTGAGCGATTTTCCTTTAGACTACATTAGGGCTCCAATCCCTGAGTTGAGCGATTTTCTTTTAGTCGACATTAGGGTTCCAATCCCTGAGTTGAGCAATTTTCCTTTAGCCGACATTAGGGCTCCAATCCCTGAGTTGAGCGATTTTCTTTTAGCCGACATTAGGGCTCCAATACCTGAGTTGAGCAATTTTTCTTTTAGCCGACATTAGGGCTCCAATCCCTGAGTTGAGCGATTTTCCTTTAGCCGACATTAGGGCTCCAATCCCTGAGTTGAGCGATTTTCCTTTTAGCCGACATTAGGGCTCCAATCCCTGAGTTGAGCAATTTTCTTTTAGCCTACATTAGGGCTCCAATCCCTGAGTGGAGCAATTTTCTTTTAGCCGATATTAGGGCTCCAATCCCTGAGTCGAGCGGTTTTCCCTTTTTAGCCAATATTAGGGCTCCAATCCCTGAGTTGAGCATTTTGCCTTTTGCAAACATTAGGGCTCCAATCCCTGTGTTGCGCCTTTTAGACTAGAGGTTTCCCATCCCCTCATCAATTCTGTAGATTTTTATGGCAATTAACTCACGAAATTTTTCTAGTGAAACTGGGGAAGAAAAATTTCGTTTGTTTGTTTGTTTTGTTGTCTGAGCAGGTCTGACCTCGAGGCACATGGATCGAGATGACCTACGGAGTGAGTCTCAAATCCAGAATAAAGAAAGGAAGAAAAGAACAAAAAGAAGACGTTCCCAAATATTGGAGCAAACAAAGTGCGGATCGCTCAAAATCTGATTGAAGTCACGAGCTCCGCCAATCCCGTTTCACTCAATGCTGCAGAAATAAACAAGCGCCTACAACTTGTGAGCATCAAGATTCGGATCGAAGTCTACAAACAGAATCAGCGAAGACTCAAGATCAAGTGAATTATAGATAGGAATCTTGTAACTAGTGGTTGACAGGCATAGGTAGCTAGTTTAGTTTCAATTTTCCTTGGTTGTAATAAGGAGGTCGGTAAAGCAGTAGCGGCAGCAGCAACAGCAGTAACAGCAGCATTGCAGTCCCATGGTAGTCCCAGCTACCAAAATTTCCCGAACTACATTGACCTGATTCTTGTTTAGCCCAGGATATGTAGGAAACCTTTGAAGCAAAAGAAATCGAAAATAAAACAAGTTACCTTCGAGTACAATTTTAAGAATTTGCGTGACATTTTTGGTAATTATTTTTGTCCGTAAATGTTTACTTTGTTGTAGTTAATCATAAAATATAAGAAATACATGTTGCATGCATATTTAGGATTTAATTGTGCATTTAGGAATTAATCAAATCATAGTTTGGTTCTAAAAGGAAAATCGCAAAAAATACTTATTTTTTCTTTTATGTGTCGTCATTGTGTGATTTTATTTTAATCAAATATTTTTATTTATGTGTTGATTATTGTAAGTGTTAATTAATATTTGTGTAGTTTATTTTGATTTTACAATTTAATTAGAAATTGTGTTTTTTAATTAGAAAGTAAAGAAGGAAAAGAAAATAGTGCAAAAAATTGAGAAACAATTCGGACCTGGGCTCATTTTTACCCAAGGAAAATCAGGCCCAAAACACATTGATCCAGTCCGTCCCTCAGACACAAGAAACGATGCCGTCTTGGCACCTTCCATCTGGACCGTTGGTCAAACAGATCCAACGGTCCAGTTCAGCTCTCTCATTAATCCAAACGACGCCGTTTAGGCATGACCGATTAGAGCCGTTCATCCCATCCAATCCAACGGCTCCAGGCTTTCCCCAGATACCCGACCCACTGGTACCCGGATTGACCCATTCCCAACACTAAACCAAACAATGTCGTCCCTTTAAGTGAAAAGATCAAGGCCGTTGATCATCAATGATCCAACGGCCGAAATTCAACTCCCCCGTCCCGTATATAAACCCTCCTCTCTTACCCCCACGCCCCCTAAGCCAGACCCCCCTCCCTTATCCTCATCTCTCTCAGAGACTGAACCGAAACCCTCAAGAACCGTAGCGCCGCCCTTCCATCCCCCCACCTGAAACCCGGCGGCAACGATGTCGGTGACCACCAAATTAACACCCCTAGTGCACCTCGACCCCCTGGACACTGATCTGCAAACCGTTTGGTTCGAATCAACTTACATCGTCTCGAATCTTCATCTGAAGATTCGAGCCAAACCTTAACTTATACCAACCGATCCCAAATGCACACCAGTTACTCCCTTGACCTCCCTCGTGACCAAACCAAGCCTGGTTTGGTTCGAATCTAACCAGAAAAGCTCGAACCCCTAATCTGAGCCCCAAGAACCCTAGAAATCCAAAACCTGGGGGTTTGTCCAATTAAACGAAGGGTTGGGGGTCTAAAAGACCTTAATCGAGGTGTTCTCAGTTGAGAACACTTCGATTAAAGTCCGTTCAATCCCAAAAGAGGTCCGAGTCAGAATCCAAGACGGGTTCGTCTAACCTTCAATTTCTTAAGGTATTTTCTTTTCCTTGTCAGTTCCATGTTTTGTCTATGTCTTTTTATGTGTTTAAATGTCAGTTTGAGTTTGTTTTCAATTGTGTCGACTATTCTGTCCACCTCGCCCGGACCTTTCATTTGGTCAAATTTGCTTTTGCTCGTTTTGTTGCGTGTAATTACAGTTTGGGCAATTGAGTCGAATAGGATCCGTCGATTGGTTAAGTTTTGCGTAAAATCACTGTGCCTATCAGTATGAAATCACCCCCGTACCTGTTCGAGTTCGATTATTTGTTATCGATTGTATATGTTGTAATATATAGTCTGTTAATAAGTGTCGTCGATTAGTTTCGCAGTCTTGAATGTTAAAATAACCTGATGACAATTTGGTTCATATTGCTTCAATTCTGATTGAGTCAATCTGTACCATTTATCTATCAATCTAGGAACTGTTTTAACTGATTGAACTAGATTTAATTCACTGCTTTAAACTGTTAGTGGAAGCCATGTGTGGACAGATGCTTTTGAATTAATCAGTTCATCCGACCATGCTTGATTAGAATCAAATATTATTTGAACATCCACTAATGGCCTGCAGAGAATAACAGGCTTTTCAGATTTTAAAAAAACTGAAAAGAATTGCATCTGAAAAGGGGTATAGAATGAGTGCTTTTAAAATAAGGAAGCATGGGGGGTCAGTTTTTAATTGGTTTTAACAAGCTGGAAATCAGTAACAGCATGGGTTTAATGATAAAAAGCTGAAGATGCACATGAAAATGGTAGTGGAAGCTGCTGTACAGTAGGATATTCACTACATTTTTGAACTTCAGAAGATTAAAAATAGGAAAAAACTCCATGCCTAGAGAATTCTAAGTGGAAATGACAGCCATGAGGAGTTATTTTAAGCCATGGGCAGCCTGTCTTTGGAGGGAGGTCCTTCTCTTCTAATAGGATATAAAAGGGAGACTGAAAGAGAGCAGAGGGGGGACAACTGAAAAAAAGAGGTTAGAACCCAAGGGAGCTGATCTTGAAAAAAAAAGAGCTCATTTCTGGACTTCAATCCTAGGTAGACAATAAACAAAAAACCTCTGTTTGCTCTATTGAAGCTGAAAATTCTGCTTTTATTCACTTTTCCTGTTTCGAAATCAGCATTAACTGCTTTGTTGCATTGAAACTTAGGCTTCTTCCTTTGAATGTCTTGAAACATCAGTAACCTATTGTTGTCTCGTACCTGTCTCCCTTCTGCTTTGGCTCAGATTGCATTTTGGTGATTGCTGGGTTTTCAATTGTTTGCTCTTGAGTTTGTTGGGTTTATTTGCTACTGCTTCCATTGGTTATAGCAGAATTTTTCACTGGGATTTATTCTGTTTATTGTTGTTGTTGCTGCTGTTATTTGCTGGTTACTGCTGCCGTTTGCTGCTGCTGATTTTCTACTTTCTTCTTCTTCTTGTTGTTGTGTTTCAATATCCAGGTACATAACTGATCCACTGGCTCAATGTAAGCTGAAATTTGAAGCATGCATGAAAAATGAAGAGTTGAAGTTGTTTTGAATATTTTTTAGTTGTATATTGAACACTAAGCGGTATACGTATAATAGTTCATGTCTTCTACTAGAATTATGTAGGTGTGGGCTATGTATAACTGAACAATGTTTTGTAGTAGTTTAGTTGTAAACTTTCTCCCTTGTGCGCTTAGTTAAAATGGATTGATGTTGTAGAAAACATGTTCTGTTGTTTCAGATTTAACAACATACTTAATAGTAAAAATGGTACGTTCTGTTAGACCTCTTAGACTATTTCCAAAATACTTAATAGTTACCTCATGGAACAAAAGACTTGTTTTAAAACTTACAGGAACATTGTTTAATTAGATAGCACTGGTTCACATTTCAGCCCCTTGTAAATATCAAACGTATATAAAATAAGTCAATTAGGCCCAATTGGAATAAGGATGGCCCAGACCCAGTTTCACTCCATGCACATTAGGCCTGGGCCCATAACTGTCAAACGGACTGCTCTTACTGCGTTCATTTTAGACTTAACGAATCATGTTCGAAACTTAACTATAATAACTCGAAAGTATGTAAATAAAGTAGGACCTTTTCTTCATTTATTTTAGAGACAAATGAAAAATAGAAAATGTAGTCATTCTAAGATTATCCTTTTAAAAAATAATGAGAGGAGCCTCGCCAAATAAAAATGCAAATTGTGGGGCCCTCAATAATTGGTCATAATAAATACTTAGATTTTCTGGGATGGGCCGTCTAGCGAACTTCACGGTTTGCCCCAAAGATAATAACGCGTTAGACTCTTTAGACGCGATTTTTAATTAAATTACATGCTTAAATTCGGGTGCGCATTTATATGACCCAAATCCAAATCTCAACGGAGTCGGAACGTATTAACAACCACGGGTGCATTGATTGTGACGTGGTTCAAGATGCATCTTCACAACATTGCAATTCTATTAAAAAATAATAATAAAAGTGGTTTTAAACTTAATAAAAGCACACAGGTTATAACATGTATTAAAATCAGATATTTAGCCATTATAACAATTTAAGCGACCGTGCTAGAACCACGGGATCCGTGGGTGCCTAACACCTT
Organism: Nicotiana tabacum; assembly: GCF_000715075.1. Lineage (NCBI taxonomy): Eukaryota > Viridiplantae > Streptophyta > Magnoliopsida > Solanales > Solanaceae > Nicotiana > Nicotiana tabacum. The sequence continues at coordinate 208,136,550 of NC_134087.1, read as the reverse complement.
CCCTCGGGTCAACAGAATTCCTTACTTAGAATTTTTGGTTCGCAGACTTCATTTGGAAAGTCGAATATTTTCCTCGAATTGGGATTCAAGATAAACCGGTGACTTGGGACACCAAAAGCCAAACCTTTCCCAAGTGGCGACTCTGAATTAAATAAATAATCTCATTTCGAATATTGTCACTTAAATTGGAAAAACTCCCTCACGCATTTATCCTCCGAGGTAGGCGCGCAAAAAGGAGGTGTGACTTTATATCATCCCAAGCTTCTGTAGTCCATATGTCATCAATGACGATTAAGTATCTCCTGCCTTTTAGAAGCTTTTGTAGTTGGTCTGCTAGTTGGCCATCATCTTGCTCAAAATATTCACTAGTCCTTCCACTTATTGAAGAAAGAAGGCCTAGTAGTACATTTCTCGCAATACTCTTGTGAAACAGTAACTTTTCCACGAATGTCAAAGTGAGACATAATGAATGGATCTGTGTAAAGCTTGTTAGCTAAAGTTGTCTTGCCGATGCCACCCATCCCTATAATGGAGACAACTTCTAGTTCACTTGATCCTCTGGCAAGTTGATCCTGCATCATCTCGAACTCGCTTTCATGGCCAACCATAATATTCTCGGGCTCTACAGCACGTTCAGGTATACTGGCTAGAGAAAACTTTTGTGCTTTCAAACCTTTGATGTTAGTGTACCAGTCCCGTATTGCCATCCACTGCTTCATGATGGAATCAATGCATTCTATCGCTTGTTCCAAGCAACAACAGAGTTTCCAGAAAGCGTTGCTCCGTAAAGTTGGTGTTTTTGAATAAAGAACTTTTATTGATCTCGAGTCAACCTTATCTTCTGCATTGAATACTACCTCTTTGATTTCAGCTTCCAAGCTTGTCAGTGCTTCAATATCCTCTGTTATATTACAGGGTTTCTCCATAATAGATCTCAAGGATTCAAGTTTCTCATAGAACGACTGCAAATTACATCCAGTAAGTTGCATTGATTGATTTATGGTGCTCATAAAAGAAGTAATAGCAGCATAAGCCATAATTATGTGTGACAAAAATAGAAATGTTTCTGCAGAGAGAAGAAGCAGAATATCTCTCAATGCGTATGTGATGCAATTGGGAGTTTGTGCAAACAGAAAGGTCTTTCTTTTGTTTATTGAGATCACAAGTTAGCTTCCATCACATTTCCAGCTGGAATCAGATGCTGATCATAAATCTTTCACCTTTTCCCTGTTAGGTCAGTGCATACTTTTAGGATGTGATAATTATCACTAATTCTCATTTCCGTTTTTGAATTGGAGAATCTGCTTTTTAAAAGAGACCAACCACCAAAACCCCTGATTTTACACCATGAGATCTTCTTTTGTTGGCTTTTGACCTAAAGATAGAAGATAATATTCAATAGAATTTTCTTTGATGCTTTTTTTTGTTTGATTCTTTTTGTTTGCCGTGTTGGCAACGGGTCTCATGGACAAAAAGGGCATCCTGGTGCACTAAGCTCAAGCTATGCACGGGGTTCGGTCGGGGAAGGGCCGGACCACAAGGGTCTATTGTATGCAGTCTTACCCTACATTTATACAAAATATTATTTTCACAGCTCGAACTCTGACCTTCTAGTCATATGACAGTAACTTTACTGGTTACGCTAAGGCTCCCCTTCTCATAAACAAATTCTATAAATAAAAGATAGACCCTTTATTTCTTCTGTTTTTAGATTGTGAGAATACGAGCTTATTATAATAGTGCCTCTACTATCATACTCTGAGATTCTGCTTTTTTTTTTTTGGCACAAACTCTCCCTATTGTCATAAAACACGTAAGAGAGAAAGAGAGACATGGCTTATGCTGCTATTACTTGCCTTATGAACACCATACAACAATCAATGCTTCTTGTGCAAGTTACTGGAAGTAATCCAATTTCACGAAGAATAGTTTCTTGGAAACTTCTTTTTTTCATGAAATTAGCATTAGGACGTGTTAGATAGTTATATAGTTAAAATGTAATTAGTCCGAGTCCCATATTGACCAGGAGTAGAATCTGTATTATGTATAGTTATAAATAGGGCTCATTGTATTATAATTAATTGATCAATATAGATTTTCTCCCGTGCATTTTCAAATGGTATCAAAGCATCGGTGAGAAAAGATCGTTGTGCGTCATTCCAGCGACATCCGGAAAGAAAGAACTAAGTTACCGTGCGATTTTCCTGTGACCTAAGTGGTTGTTTGCGTCAAAGTCACTAATTATCGGTGTTGTGCAAAATCCAACATCACAACAAGCTTCCCAAGAGAGAGGCGACAAAATCCAGAAAGATTCTCCTCAAAAAGCCCACTCACACCCCCCCCCACGCGCCTGTCAGAGATCTGCCGCTATCGGCACGTCTGTACTACGCGTCGGCGCGTGAGGACTATGTTGAAGTTTGGCAAAAATGTCAAAGTCCCACATTGGTTGGGAGTTAAGTTTGGGGGGGATTTTTCCCCTATAAAAGAAGGCCTAATGTTTAGGATTGAAACACACCTCTCATTTGCCTTCTCATCTGTTTAAGGCATTTGTATCTTCTCTCTTTAGTATTATTTCACTTGTATTTTGGAGTGAAATAAAATATTGGTTCTGTCCGAGGAGTAGGCAAAATTAGCCGAACCTCGTAAATTCTGGTGTTCCCTTTATTGTTGCTTTATTGTCTTATTTATTATTTGGTGGCTGTCATAATTTTGGTATAGTAGTTGTGACTTATTCACACTATATATATTTGGCTTCCGCAACAATTGGTATCAGAGCCAAGGTACTGTCTAAGTGTGCTCTGTGGTTGCAGCATAGTCTGATCTTCCACATCAGAAAAGATTTATCTTGGTAACTGAGTCAAGGTTCTGTCTGAGTATGCTCTGTAGTTGCAGCTTAGTCTGATCTTCTACATCAGAAAGGAAATAATCTTGATTTGTGTCGTCAGCTATTAAATAATATTTGTGTCAAATATGGGGGACAATAAACAAGAAGAATCTACATCAAGTGTCAACAATACGTCATCATTGGCATCTTCGCTTATGACAAGAATTGTGTCAAATGCGAAATTTGCGGTAGAAATTTTTGACGGGTCCGGACATTTTGGGATGTGGCAAGGCGAGGTTCTAGATGTCCTTTTTCAACAAGGGCTAGATCTGGCCATTGAAGAAAAGAAACCAGATGTTATTGGAGAAGAAGATTGGAGAATTATCAACCGTGTTGCTTGCGGTACCATTCGATCCTACCTTGCTAGAGAGCAGAAATATCCATACACAAAGGAAACTTCTGCAAATAAATTATGGAAAGCACTGGAGGATAAATTTTTGAAGAAAAACAGTCAAAATAAATTGTACATGAAGAAGAGACTGTTTCACTTCACCTATGTTCCTGGTACCACGATGAATGAACATATCACCAGTTTCAATAAGTTGGTCACAGATTTGCAAAATATGGATACAACTTATGATGATGGTGACTTGGCCTTAATGTTGTTGGCATCACTTCCTGATGAGTACGAGCACCTTGAAACTACTCTACTCCATGGAAATGACGAAATTTCTCTCAGAGAAGTTTGTTCAGCTTTGTACAGCTATGAACAAAGAAAGCGAGAAAAACAGAAGGGCGGAGAAGGAGAAGCACTGTTTGTGAGGGGTCGTCCTCAAAATCAAACGAGGACAAAGAAGGGAAGATCCAAGTCAAGATCCAGACCCAGCAAAGATGAATGTGCCTTTTGTCGAGAAAAAGGGCACTGGAAGAAAGACTGTCCGAAGTTGAAGAATAAGGCCAAACATAACAATGGAAAGGCTATTATGGATTCAAATGTAGCTGATTGTGATGATTCAGACTTCTCATTAGTTACAACAGAGTCATCAACATCATCAGACATATGGTTGATGGACTCGGCTTGTAGCTATCATATGTGTCCCAACAGGGACTGGTTCGTGGAATTTCAAGAAGGAGAATATGGAGTCATCCACACAGCGGATAACAGCCCTCTTACCTCATATGACATTGGTTCAATACGATTAAGGAACCATGATGGAATGATCAGAACATTGATAGATGTTCGATATGTACCGGATTTGAAGAAGAATCTCATCTCTGTGGGAGCCCTAGAATCAAAAGGGTTCAAAATCATTGCAGAAAATGGAGTGATGAGAGTATGCTCCGGTGCACTAGTGGTAATGAAGGCTAATCGGAAGAATAATAATATGTACCGCTATCGTGGCAGTACAGTTATTGGGACAGCGACAATAACATCCAGTGACGACAAAGAGGCAGAAGCAACCAAGCTATGGCACATGCGCTTGGGACATGCTGGAGGAAAATCCTTGAAAACTCTATCAGATCAAGGATTGTTAAAAGGAGTAAAGGCTTGCAACTTAGAGTTTTGTGAGCATTGTGTTAAAGGGAAACAGACAAGGGTTAAATTTGGTACAACGATCCATAATACTAAAGGCATTTTGGATTATGTACACTCTGATGTTTGGGGTCCTTCCAAAACACCTTCATTGGGTAGGAAGCACTATTTTGTAACCTTTGTTGATGATTTTTCCCGAAGAGTATGGGTGTATACAATGAAGAGCAAAGATGAAGTGTTGGGAATTTTTCTCAAATGGAAGACGATGGTGGAGAATCAGACAGGCAGGAGAATCAAGTGTATTCGCACAGACAATGGAGGTGAATACAAAAATGATCATTTCAATAAGGTCTGTGAAAATGATGGCATCGTCTGACACTTCACTGTTAGACATACACCACAACAGAATGGAGTGGCAGAACGTATGAACCGGACCTTGCTGGAGAAGGTACAGTGTATGTTGTCCAATGCTGGCTTGGGCAAAGAATTTTGGGCTGAGGCAATTACATATGCATGCCACCTTATTAATCGTCTACCATCTGCTGCTATTGATGGCAAAACACCATTTGAAAAATGGTACGGAAAACCTGCTGTAGATTATAACTCTTTGCACGTGTTTGGCTCAACTGCATATTATCATGTGACGGAGTCAAAATTGGATCCAAGGGCAAAGAAGGCTATTTTTATGGGAATTACTTCTGGAGTCAAAGGATATCGCTTATGGTGTCCTATGACAAAGAAAGTAATATTCAGCAGAGATGTTACCTTTGATGAATTTGCTATGGTAAATAAGGTAACAGAAGATACCAAACAAAATGAAGGTGCTTCTAAGCAGGTGGAGTTTGAGGGAAAATTTATTTTTCCTACACAAGAAGCAGAGGAGGAAACAAATGAAGATTACCCTCTGGAAGGAGAGCCAGTAGAGGAGATTCCAACTCAGGAATCTCAACAACAACTTGAATCAATAGCAACCAGCAGGCCAAAAGAACAATAACGAAACCTGTTCGTCTCATAGAGACGGTTGCTTGTGCAACCTCAATTGTAGCTGATGATGTTCCTACTACTTATAAAGACGCTGTTCAAAGTTCAGAAGAAGATAAGTGGAGGATTGCCATGAATGATGAGATACAGTCCCTTCATCAGAATCATACATGGAGATTGGCCAATCTCCCGAAGGGAAAGAAAGCAATTGGGTGCAAATGGGTATTTGCAAAAAAGGAAGGATTTCCTAACCAAGTAGATGTTCGCTACAAAGCAAGATTGGTGGCCAAAGGATATGCTCAAAAGGAGGGAATTGATTACAATGAAGTGTTTTCTCCAGTTGTAAACCATTCCTCCATTAGAATTATGTTGGCTTTGGTAGCACAATTGGATTTGGAACTAGTTCAGATGGATGTAAAAACTGCGTTTTTACATGGAAACTTGGAGGAGGAAATCTACATGACTCAGCCAGAAGGATTCAAAGTTGCTGGAAAAGAAAATATGGTGTGCAAACTTGAAAAATCGTTGTACAGATTGAAACAATCTTCTAGACAATGGTACAAGCGATTTGACGAGTTTATGTTGCGGCAAGGGTACAAGAGAAGCAAATACGATCATTGTGTGTATTTGCACAAGCTTAAAGATGGTTCATTTGTATATCTTCTCCTATATGTTGATGATATGTTGATAGCTTCCAAGAATTCGGAAGAAATTGATAAGTTGAAGATTCAACTGAAGAAGGAGTTCGAGATGAAGGATTTGGGTGAGGCAAAGAAAATTCTTGGCATGGAGATAATTAGAGATAGACGTTCAAAGAAACTCTGTTTATCTCAAAAGGAATATTTGAAGAGAGTACTTCAACGTTTTGGCATAGATGACAAGACTAAGCCAGTTAGTACTCCACTTGCTTCCCATTTTAAGCTAAGTACTACTATGTCGCCAATGGATGAAGCTGAACGAGAGTATATGTCAAAGGTACCATACGCAAATGTTGTTGGTAGCTTGATGTATGCAATGGTTTGCACAAGGCCTGACATTTCACAAGCTGTTGGAGTTATTAGCAGATATATGCACAATCCAGGGAAGGAGCATTGGCAAGCTGTGAAGTGGATTCTACGGTATATTCATAATACTGTAGATGTCGGGTTAGTTTTTGAGCAGGAAGGCAATCAGTTTGTAGTTGGATATTGTGACTCAGATTTTGCGAGTGATATGGACAAACGAAGATCAACTACTGGTTATGTGTTTACTTTTGCAAAGGCACCAGTTAGTTGGAAGTCTACTTTGCAGTCAACAGTTGCTTTGTCTACAACAGAGGCAGAGTACATGGCTATTACAGATGCTGTGAAAGAGGCAATTTGGCTTCAAGGATTGCTAAAGGAGCTTGGTGTTGAACAAAAGGGTATCACAATTTTTTGTGATAGTCAAAGTGCTATTCAATTAGCGAAGAACCAAGTTTATCATGCAAGGACGAAACACATTGATGTTCGGTATCATTTCGTACGAGAAATCATAGAAGAAGGTGGAGTCACGGTGAAGAAAATTCATACTACAGAGAATCCTGCTGATATGCTGACAAAGGTGGTGACTGCGGTCAAGTTTCAACATTGTTTGGATTTGATCAACATTGTTGAACACTGAAGATTGAAGATGAAGACACAACCAAAATTTGTTATTGAGAGAGAATTGAAAATGTGGAATTTTGCCAAGGTGGAGATTTGTTGAAGTTTGGCAAAAATGTCAAAGTCCCACATTGGTTGGGAGTTAAGTTTGGGGGGATTTTTCCCCTATAAAAGAAGGCCTAATGTTTAGGATTGAAACACACCTCTCATTTGCCTTCTCATCTGTTTAAGGCATTTGTATCTTCTTCTCTTTAGTATTATTTCACTTGTATTTTGGAGTGAAATAAAATATTGGTTCTGTCCGAGGAGTAGGCAAAATTAGCCGAACCTCGTAAATTCTGGTGTTCCCTTTATTGTTGCTTTATTGTCTTATTTATTATTTGGTGGCTGTTATAATTTTGGTATAGTAGTTGTGACTTATTCACACTATATATATTTGGCTTCCGCAACAGACTATGCCGGCCAAAATTTGAATACTTTTTTGTTGGACAGTGTCATCGCCATGCAAATTCGAGGTTACCCATCCAACATCAACTATGGTACTACATAGAAAATTAGCAGTACATAACTTAAACCTTAAATCAAGGCCAAAACAAAAATTTGAATGTACAACAATACTGTGCTACAACACTGACAAGTTTGTTTCATTTTGTTGGTCTTTTCCTTTCCTTTTCTGGTTATGCACACAACAAAGAATTGTTGCCTGTTGGTGTTAGCACTATCATGTAGGTGTTGAGAAAGAGTAAAAATCTCAATATTCTGAGATACAAGGACCAGGTTCAATACTATATTCTTGGCCATCAACATTCCTACAGTAAGCAGTGGTGTCGCTGTTCCTGCTGTCGCTGATGTTAGTTGTATTAGTTGCATTGTTATATCAATACATGGCACTGACATACTGCGGTTCAGCTTTATGGCGATAGCTGTGCTCGGTGTTCCAAATATATTCTGGTAAATAACATTGCTGATTTGCACTCCAATTACCTATCATGAAAAGGGTAACGAATATTTATTTGTACTCGGTGTTATACACCAAATCAAGAAATTTTAACTTAACAGAAAAAAGTGTGTGAAAGGCATTTGTTGTGCATTCATTGGTTTGGTGTGAATATTTAGACAAGTTTTTATTAAGCTGAATATGCATTTAAAGCAATGTTAACTTGCATTACCATTTCCTTACAAGCTCCTCGAACATCACAATAATTCTGGTCAATTATAATGGGATTCTTGACTGAGTTAAATTCAAGATTCTCAAATATGACATCTCGTACATATCCTCTGCCAACCTATTCACATGAAGTTAATGGTAAGCGGCTGATGGATTTCATATACTATTATATACTATGAGATCAACTGAAACCATTATTTTCGACACTAAACATAGATATATACTAAAAAACTACTAAAAAATTCAACAAATACTAAATTATGAACCCATAATCACAAAAAGCTAATTAAGAACCTTGAACATTGAGTCCATTGAGTTTAAATCTTGAATCTGCCTTTCGTTTTGATCAGACATTTAGGAAGAGTAAATTCACGTGTGAAGTTTCAATAGTATTAGTCCTGCTTTTAGTTCATTTTTTCAATGGCTAAGTCTGGTTAGTATACCTGCCATGTCTTGATGCGAGCTCCATTTGTAGTTCCATAGAAGAAAGCATTGCTCACATGAATGTTCTCTACTTGAGCAAAATTACCACCTTTCCCTACAGATTTAGAAGATAAAAACTGCTACAACTGTTGAAGATTCTTTTGTCTTTAGCTTTCAGTAAAATTCATTTACCATAAGAAAGAAGTTAATCTCTACTGCATGTTAGCTGAGTTCAATTTTTGGCCTCGTTGAAGTCTCTATGCCAAAATCCTAATGATGGGGTGGGATGGCCGGAATCTCTATGCCAGATCAAAATATTATTTCCTTTTTGCCGGAAACCTTGGCAACCCATAAGTGAACGATCCCTTCATTTCAAGCCAATTTAAACTTAAGGAACTCTTATAGTCTTTTTCCACCTTTTTTTTCCATCATAGTATAGTTTATTGTTATTAGAATATTAGAACTTCACCACAAAAGGATGGAGTGGGATGGCCGGGATCCCTTCGCCCTTAATCAGGGGCTCAAACTCGAGCCCCAAGAATAGAGAATTTCTTAGTAGGGAGTGCTTAACTCCCTTAGTTGGCCTACCCTGTAGATATCTGGATTAGTCAGACCAGTGGGTTGCAGAAACTGGATAGATAAAACGAATAAAAAGAAAGATCATAACATGGTTTTTGTGGCTGCAAGGGGGACAATAAAATACTGTCGACTTTAAACTACCGCAAAACACCGATGAGAAGACAACCTTATACCATGACCTGGTCCACATTGAATGTTGTATCTTTGGACATTAGAAGAATAATCTCCAATTGAAATGCAATCATCCCCTGTTGATCACAAGGCTAAAACAAGTCAATACATGAGTAATTAGTAAAACATTTGACAAGTTAAAAGTACCAGTGCTGATTTTAGAATTGGTAATGGCCACATATTGAGAAGACTGAATGTGAATTCCATCAGTATTTGGACTATTTCCTGGAGATTCAATCATTACACTATCCACTTTGAATCCATTGCATTTCTCTATAAGTATATGAGTTTGAGCACTGTTGCCAAAGTAGATGTTACTCTGCAAAATTAATAAGAGGTGAAGAATTTAAGTAGGCTTGCTATTCATTTTACAAATTTCTTTAGATTCAAGTTTACATGACCTAGTGCGTTTGATATGACGGAAGTCATTTTTCGGGTAAATGTTAAAAAAAGGAAATCAAGTTAAAAAAAAATTACCTGTACATGTCTAACTGATACTGATCTCAATAGAACCTCCGTAGTTTTCTTCAATGTCATATTGAATCTGCTTGGCAGAATTCCCAACAGATTGTCTACAGTACCTTATCTTAATTAGCTCAAGCGTGGTTATTTCTGCAAAATATTGAGGAATCGAATCTAAGAGCCCACACTCTTCAAAAGATAGTCGTTGAAGACATGGAAAGTGATTACTGCTAGCTCTCCAATACCGAATTTCCAAAAATTTCAGTTGCAAAAATTTTAACTGAGGAAATCCTTCCTCAACTACTTCCCACTCCTTGCCAATGCCGGCGTCAAATAGTTGAAGGGCCTCAAGTTGGGGCAACTTGCCAACAACGCCCAAGTTCTTCCACTGCAAACAAGTTTTGTACAAAGTTAGGTTTTTAAGGTTTTGTGGAAAAGCCTCTCGAGGAGGAAGGAAAATAAATGGACTTCCCTTCAATTTTCCCCAACATGGATGATCAACTCGATAAAGTATATCTTCTTCATTTTCTGCCGCTACCATGTGAAATCTCAATTCATGGAGGTGATCTAAGTAGCAAAGATCCTGAAGGACCTTGTCTTTGCTACGACATCTGTAGTCATGACCGATGCCACATATGTGAAGCTTCTTTACGTTTGGCATTAGTCTAAAAATTGACGAAGTTCAATATAATGGATTCCATCCAGACAGACATTCCAAATTTTTCAGAACCATATACTTATCTCTATAGGCACATGATAATACAAGTAATTCCAATCCAAGCTAAGGTGCCTCAGTTGCGGTAACTTCAACATTTCTAATGGTAATACGAAAGGATTTTTAAAGGAGTCAAAAGGTGGACTCTTGAGTATAAATGCTATACTATGCACTAAGTATTAGTGCATTAGCTAATATTATATCGAATATAGCTTTATATATATATATATATATACTTACACTATACTATGCACTAAGTATTAGTGCATTAGCTAATATTATATCGAATATAGCTTATATATATATATAGGGAAAATGCATAAGTACCCCCTTGACCTATACCCGAAATCCCAACTACACACTTTTTCTTTGCGGGAATCATATTCCCCCCTAAACTTATTTTAAATGGAATTATTTGCACCTTTAATGCTGACGTGGCAGAGTGTGTGTATTTCACTCTCTTTTGGGAGAGTGAGAAGAAGGAAAAAACGATTTTTCAATTTATTTTTTATTCTTTTTTACCATTTTTTCTTACTTTTTTTTCCTTTTCCTTTTCCTTTTTCTTTGTCTTTTTTATTTTACTTTTTTTTTCATTTTTTCTCTATTTCCGGCAGATATTCATTCACCGGCGACTTTGTCTAACCGTTTTTCTTCCATTTTTTCTTTTCACACAAAAATTAAACTCTCAAAAAGATCTATTCATAAGCAAAGCAAAATACACTCAGATTTGGGGGGAAAAATTCATCATCGGAAAATCTTCCCACGTCGGAAAAAAAAATGATGTATTGAAATTTTAGCTGGAAAATTTTTTCTCAACTTACATTCGTTTTTATTTCTTTTGCTCTTCCTCCCACACATAAATTACACTTTCAAAAAAATTTATATATATATTTATAAAACAAAAACACTTAGATTAACAAAACACACTTAGATCGGGATAAAAATCTGTCGCCGGAAAAAACAAATTCGCCAGAAAAAATGGTGTTTGTGAAATTCCGACGACTACCATTTTATGTCGCTAGTGACCAAAACAAAAAGAAAAAGAATGAAATAACCAAAAAAATGAGAATAATAAGAAATAAGAAAAAAAGGATAAGAAAAAGAAGAAAGAATAAAAAAAGTACTAAAAATACATGTGGGGGCGCGTGTAGCTCACCACTTGCCAAGAGTTTGGTTGTCAGCGTTAAGGGTGCAAATAATTATATTTAAAATAAGTTTAGGGGGGTAATAGGATTCCCGCAAAGAAAAAGTGTGTAGTTGGAAATTCGGGTATAGGTAAAGGGGTACTTATGCATTTTTCCTAAAATATAAAGTTTGGGGCAATTTTGTATTACCTCATACACTTATACTTAGTGCATAGTATAGCGTAAGTACATATATTGTATATATAGACACACACGCCCGCTTTGTAGTACTATTCATCCCTTGTATTACAAAATTATTAACGACTTACATTTATATTATTTACATAGTAAACACAAAAGTAATTTTTAAATTTGACCATATAGAGACCAACTTTGGTCGTTAACTTTAAATAAATTTAATTTAGCGACCAAAGTTGGTCACTAAATGTAGATGAATTTAAATTAGAGACATTAATTCAATTTAAGCTATATATATATAATATCAAAATAGAAAAAAAAGTAAATTCATTTTTTTGTAAAATAGCGACCAACTTTGGTCGCTATTTTGGTCAAACGGTCAAATATAGCGACCAACTTTGGTCGCTATTTTGGTCAAATGGTCAATACTTATATAGCTACCAATTGGTCGCTATTTTTAAATCCAGGAGTAATAATCGGGTTTCCCCTCCCAATCTCTTATTTTCTCCCCAAAATTTTCCCACACTCTCTCTCACCATGTTCTCCCCCGTTCTCTATTTCCCTTACACAAATCAATTCCCCCACCCCTTGCCACCACTGTGACCGCGCGCCACCACGCCAGAGCCGCTGCTAAACCTGTCGCCGGAGCCGTTGTCCGCCGCCACCACTGTCGCCGGAGCTGCTGTCCCCCACCCCTTGCCACCACAGCTTTTTAATCCTCCTTTTAATCTACCAAGGTTAGTAATCGACCTTATTAGCTTTTTAATTTTTGCTATATAATTTTATGTAATTTTTTAGAGTTTTTGTCGATTTAGTATTAGAGTTTTTGGTTTGAACTACATTAGATTTATGAACTTAAGGTAGAAATTATAATCTTTTAGTTCTTGTATTAATTTATATTGAGTTTAATTGTGAAAAGAAACAATTCATTGTCTTAGAAGAGGAGCAATACCTAAATAAGAGTACCTAAATTCATGCTTTAAACTATGCATTATACATTTATAAGATAAGAAAAAAGAATTAAAGGGAGGAGTTTATTAATGTATTAATTATGAACTTAAGGTCATATTGGACTTTTAGGATATGAATTGGAATTTTAGTTAACTAAAAAAAGATTAGGCTATGAATTAACTAATTTAATTTGTTCTTGCTTTATTTATATAGATGGAACATCGTACTTGGATGTACAATAGGAATTATCCTAATCGGCGGAGATTGCGGGAGGATTTTTTAGAAGGGGTTGATGACTTTATTAGACATGCAATGTCACTGCCGCCATACATAAATAAAGGAGTAATTAGGTGCCCTTATGTCAGGTGCGACTGTATGAAGTTTGAAAAACCGGAGGAAGTTAAGGTTCATCTTTATAGTAAGGGGTTTATAGCGAATTACTTTGTGTGGACTAATCATGGAGAGATCGATGATAGCCACGGGATATTTCATAACATGGTTGTTGGTGAAAGTAGTTGTGAGCACGTGATTTTTGCTTCAAGGAAATTACTCCAAAAGAAATCAAAAAATAAAAACAAAATCCATCTGTGTACGATTTTTAGAATTTACGTGACATTTTGGTAATTATTTGGTCCGTAAATGCTTGTCGTTGTTGTGATTGATATATGTTGCATGCACATTCAAGATTTAATTGTGCCTTGTAGAGTAGATTAAACCATATTTTATTTTAAAAGAAAGAAAATCACAAAAATATGCATTTTTATATATATATATATATATATATTCAAGATTTAATTGTGCCTTGTAGAGTCGATTAAACCATGTTTTATTTTTAAAGAAAGAAAATCACAAAAAAGGCATTTTTGTTGTGTTTTGTCATTTATGTGTGCCGTGGTGTAATTTTATTTTTTAATTAAATGTTTGACCTTGTGTGTTAATTGTTGTTAAGGTGTAACATTGTTGTAGGCTAATTTTGGTTTTACAAAATTATTTTAGAATTTTGTTGATTGTTAATTAAAGTAGAAAAAGAAAAGAGTTGAAAATATTAAAGAATACCCGGATTTGAGCCAAAAATTGAGCTGAAAATCAGGCCCAAATAGCACCAAAAATCAGCCCAAGTCAGTCAGCCCAGAAGACCCGTCTCCCACGCCATCAAACGACGTAGTCTGATACCAGAACTACGTCGCTTCGATGACAGTTGATCCCAGCCGTCCATCTAGCCCTCATCCAACGGATGCAATCAGTACCCATATCCAAAAGCCTGACCCGACCCATTCTCATAC